>NW_008650971.1:3977-10575 GCF_000695815.1 Acanthisitta chloris | reverse complement strand
TTTCCCTCTCTCATTCCTGCAGTGTGCACACAGGGTAACTGAAGGCTGACGAAGTTCTCATCGTAGGGAATAAGCTTGTTCCAAAAACCCAGACCCTAGTGCAAAATCCTGACCTGATAACATGTATGGGTAACACAAGTTTGGTCCAGAATTAGCAGTTAAGGTCAAAGGGACAGTTTCTCACATCTCTTCAGCTCTAGCATCTATGAAGAGGTGAAGCATTAAGTGTAACGCAAGATTCAACCATAATTGTGGTGTTATGTGTGAATGCACTTGCCACTTTTCTGTTTCAATAGCAACATTATATGTACTTTTAGCATTTTGTTTTTCCACGACTGAACCGCAGCTGTTAATGAAAAGTTCATAGTTCGTCCACTAGAGGGAAGCGTTGCATCCAGAATATTTACATCATAACAAAAGGCTGAAGTCTTGTATATTTTCAGGTGTTTTCTGGTTTTGGAGTAAAGGCATAGGAAAATGCCAATCTTTTTATCTTTCAGGGACTGGAGAGAGGCTATAGGTGTATTGTATGTGATTAAATGGCTGAATTAAACTTGTATAACCCAGCTGTCCGTAGGCATTGATGTGGGGATCTGAAGTTGAGAACATGGTTGGGCTTATTTTGAGAGGGATTTTTCACACAGCGTGTAGTGATAGGATAAGGAAGAATGGCCATAAGCTGAAAGAGAGTTGGTTTAGAGGAGAAGAAATTCTTTTCTGTGAGGGTGGTGAGACACTGTAATGGGTTGCCCAGAGAAGGTGTGGCTACCTCATCCCTGGAAGAGTTTGAGGCCAGGTTGGGCAGAGCCATGAACAATATGGCCTAGTGGAAGGTGTTGCTGCCTGTATCAGGGGGGCAGGAACTAGACGATCTTCCAATGAAATTCCCTTCCAACCCAAACTGTTCTATGATTATATTTGAAACCAACTGAAAACAGTGGAAAAAGACATCTGAGCTCATAGATGCTCAGATTGGCCTTTTGGGAGATCCCATACCATATGCAGAAAGTGTCAGTCAACCCAGTTCTTGCCTTACTCTCCTCAGGCTGTTGAAGAGAGGCAGAGCATATTGGCCTTGAAGATTAGCCTTCACTCCAGTTAATGTATCATAGACTAAATATGCTGTCTCTTCACCCCTTGGACTTTGCTGCTTAAACATATTTCAAGTCTAGACAAAGCATTTGAAAATGTGATGTTAATGCTTAAGAGGAGATTTGGGGTTTGAGAGGTTCCTAGAAGTATTTTAGGTATGCATTCAGGTGGGAGAAATACTGGAAATATTTCCTCGAAATATTTTCAGGACTGATTTCTTATGATGAATGTTCAAACTTGAAGCAAACCAGGAAGCAAAGACCAGAGTAGGAGCTGTCCTCCTGTTCCCCATACAGTACCTAGCACAGAGTATTCCTAGTTTGAGACAAGGGTTTATACCAGAAGAAGTAAACTCTCATAAAACCTGTCTATAGATGTAAGCAAACTATACATGTTTGGGGCCTGGCTCTGTAAATAGTAATGCAAAATATCTGGATATCCACACAAGGCATCAGGCACCAAAGGAGTCTGTAACTGTCACTGGAGATGCTTAATCAAATTTTTGCTAATTGACACATTTGATTTATCTGAACTGAATTATCTCCATAAGGTGGTTCTCCAGGGCACACAGGCAATACAAAACAAACAGCCCTGTCGTGACAACAATAGGTGTCAGTCTTCACTGAAGACTTTCTGTTTTAGTAAGCAATGAGTTCTTAAAAAAAAAATCAGCAGGCAGGACCTGTCTCCTGTTAGGGAACCCCTATATGTGATGCAGAGCTGCAGGCGCCTCAGGGTGCCAGATGTCTAATAATAGTTATTGCAGTGCTGAGATCTGCAAGACTGATTTTCTTTTGGCTTCTGATGTGCCACCTAGACTATAAAAGATTGCACTGAAAGATGTATATCCACATGATTTCCTGAGCTTATCTGACAATGTGTTGCTAAAAACTTTCTGTCTTCTCTGCATTGTACTTCTCCAGCCTCTCTCACTGCTTCGGGCTCTGGCATTTGCTGTGTGCTTCTGTGAACAAATTCAAGTCAACAGCTTAGCACGAGCCTAACCTGGCAAATGTGGGTCGGTTGTCTACCAATTATAAGTGAAAAGACATTAATGTCTAATCAAATATTTGAGGACCAGTCCACAAATAGGTGTATCATGCTATGAATAGTTTGTTCATGGCCTTGCATTCAAGGAAGGTACAAACTCCACTCTTATAACCCCAATTACTCCCAGCATGGGAGTATGTCTTTGCTAGAAGAAGTTGTGATCCTTCTGGGTTTGCTATGACTGTGCCTGGCTCTTCCTAACATATTTCACATACAGGCCATCTCTGAGGAGCTGGGGATCAGAAGAAACTTGCCTCTGCATTTGGCTTTTATTATTAGGTGTCCTCTCATCAGCATTTCCCATCTTGGCAGAAGCTCTGGCCTTCCTGAAGAGTGGCTGGTGGCCACACTGGCCTGACCAGGTACATGACCTACCATAACACAAATGCAGAGATAGGACTACTGTTTTTGTCCAAAACACAGAAGCTATTTCTATCTCTGGTGACTGCCTCTTTTCTTCTGGTGTCTCCTCCTACTTGCTAAGGGCTTGTAAACTTGCTGTAATAGCAAGAACCTCACATCTGTGTCAAATGCCAAGCCTGGCACTATGCTGTAGAAGTGTGGAGTAGGTGTGTGCTCTTTGAGATGTGTTTTCAGGAAGACTCATGGCCTAAGTAACCCTGGATACAATGACATAATAGACATTTTTCAGTACCATGGCAGGATAAACCTGGACTTGCAGAGCTGAGTTTTTAAGTGTCTGCAGTGGCAAAGCCTGTGTTTTTCAGTGGCATTTTATGTTCTATTATTCTTTTTAAACTGTTATCCTCTTCTGTAAATGCTCTGACTCCAGTTTTGTATGCAAATCCTCTGCTGTAGACATACTACTAGTAAATCAGTGCTGGGCAGCATGGAGTGGGCAATTCTGAAAGCCTGTTATTTATGAAATAAGAGTTGGAAATAGAAAATGAGCATATGGAAGAAGTTGCTGTCACAGATCCTCCCTCTGGCTGGGAGAATTAGAGCATGGTTTACTTAACTTTCATTTGTGATGAAAACAGAATGCTGCTGTGGCTTGTTAAAAAAATTATTTAAGGCCGGGAAAAAAGGGGAAAAAAACATGGCTTTTAATAATTATTCCTAAATTGAAATGCAGTTGCCTCAGTCAGAGGAAAGAGCTGGATGTGGTACGTGGTCACTGGCTGTAACACTGGTTCTTTTCTTCCCATCTATGCAACCCCCTGTGCACTCATAACAAGAGAGGCTCCAATGGACTAAAGCATGGTTATTTCCCAACCATAAATATGCAAATCCCCATCCCTTAAAGGAGGGTGATTTACTGGCTAACCAAAAGCTCAAGGATTACTGCTTTTGTGCCACATTTGTATGGTGCCTGGCTCAATGGGGTCCCAGTTCATGATTGGCACTACTGCAACACAAATAATTGAAGAGCTCCACTTCTGTTCTAACATATACAACCACATGCCTTCAGCAAACAAGTGGTCTTGGCTTCTCCCTTTACCTCCTACTGCCTTAAAGCCAACAAAGCATGGGAGAGAGAGTAAGGCTTGATTTTTCAGCCTTCTTTGGTAGCTTGCTTCAGTGGGATGGATGGGAATGACATCCTGCACCCCCTGCCATTCCACTGTTCTTGTGGTCTGAGTTTCCTTGAGATTGGTGCAGTACAAGAGAGAGATGCTTCTGGAAAAATCAAAACATTGGTTTAGTCACACAAGGGCAAGTAAAACAGACAAAATGGAAACCCATGTACATTTTTAAAAACAAATGAAAAAACCACCACAAAACCCTGAGGATATTCAGTGTTCCCAGGAAAATCTAATTAGAATTTTTCTTGGGCACGGAACATTCTTCTATCTTTGGATGTGGTTAGTATCTTTTTATCCAGGTATTTTGACTATGAGTATATTTTATTATCATTGTAGATATGACTTGCATCTATTTAGAATCTATATTTCCTGGATGGATTTAAGGCTCTGGAAACACACACTCTCCTAACAGTGTTGGTTATGAAGTATGACTGAGCCAAACAGGCTCCATGTATGTGGGTGTCTGAAATGTGATAATGGAAACAGTACAAAATGCATACATTTTAGTCACAGCAAATAGCACTGATGTGAAATACAGCTGCCAGAAAATTTCACTGCCTTTTCTTCTACTAATGTGGGACATGAATTAGGAGAGATATCTTATTATTTAATATATAAGAGCTTCCTTATATGTTTTACTTCACAAGACTTTAAATGTTTCCAATGTGGTCTGTGTGTCAGATATTTTTCATGAAATATAAGCCTCTCAAGCCTTAAATTCCTTTTTTTCCCTTGTATGTAATCACCCACTGTTGAGTCAACATTCCTTCTCCTCTGGACCTTTTTTATTTTGTTCTAGTAGCACAGTATCCAGCTATCTTAAGTCTTCAATTTACCAACACTTCAGGACCAAAGTAGGTGGAAAACAACAACTGTTTTTCATTTGCATTTGAAATAGTACAAGTTTCTTGAAGGAGTGGTAGTCATGGAAGGTTTTGAAGCAAAGCTGGCAGAAAAGTAAAGAACTCAGCTTCTCTAGTTCATGATCCAACATACTAATATGCATCAACCCTGGTGCATGGTGGCAGCAGGTAGAGGTAGAAATAGAGGTTCACCCTGAGCTACAACCCAAAGCCTAACACAGAAAATTATGTTCTTACATTGCATTCATGTGTATGCTTTTTTCTATTTTTTTTGCCACATTACCCTTCAAAACTGATATTTACTGCTACTGGACTCTTTTGGATGACTTCTGCTGAGGGAGCACTTAATGGAAGGAGAACATACTCCTTCACTTAGTCTTGTACAGTCTCATATGCAATCTGTCCATGCTGAGGATATGTGCACAGCCTTGTTTTCCTGAAGACAGAGTCAGAAAAGAGACAATTTCTTCACCTCCTGTTGCCACACAGCACTCCAAATGCCAGGCTCTCTGCCCTTCCTGGCTTACTCCCATGGTCCCTTTGCTTACATTTCTATTGCTGTCTTCTTGGCTTTTTGACCCCTTCTCTCTGCTTGTTCTCTGGTTGCCCCTTTGCACAACAGGAGGAAAACTGCCAGACAACATCCATCAGTCAAAGGTTGGACTCCATGATCTCAGAGGTCTTTTCCAACTTAAATGATTCTGTGATTCTGTGATCTCCTTGCATTAAGATCCAGAAACACTAGTGCAACTTACAAGGAGTGTTTTGGTTGGTTTCTCCTACATCTGAAGCAATCTCACTCTGAAAAGAAGCTTCTTACCTCTGTCCATTGCCACTCTTGTATTATCTACTGCCCATAAATTTTGTGGTCAGTGCATGCTCTGTGAAGTTGGATTTTGAGGATTTTCTGATGGACATGAACTTTTGCTGTGACTTTTAGTGAAATCAAGATTGAAGGTTCCCTCAAACCTGGCTGTAATATATACTACGGCTCAATAACTCTTGTGTTAATTCTATAATGCACTCCATTCTGCTTGCTTTGCTCCTAGACAATCCATTTTCAGGATGCAGCCAATGTTTTGCACTAGCTAAACAAACATAGGCATCATTGGAAAAACCTGGTGACCAGTGAGGAAAAGAAGAAAAGGTATTGTCATGCAGCTTGATATCAAAAGTGTTTCTGCAAATATGACCAGGCATTAGGTTGTCAGCACTTGTCTCTTTTGACCCAAACAGCCAAAATATAACTTTAATTTACACTAATGTGGAGAAGGAATGACCAAGAACATTCAGGGAGTGCTTTCCTGAATACAGAAAAAAAAATAATTCATGTTTTCAGGTCCAAGCCTTTGGTTGGGACCTACATGTCTCCTGTAGAGTTGGAATACTTTTGGGCTGGTTTTCCAGTTCAGCTTCCTCTGAAAGAGAAGTCAGCTCATGCACAAGAATGCCTAGAAACTGAAACTGCCAGAAATCAGCTGGAGACAATACCAGGCCTGCATCAAAATTACTGTGGTCCCAAGTGAGACTGGTAATATGAACATATTTTTTTAGTAAATGACACTATTCCTTTCATCTTCTGCTAAAAATGTACCAAACAGTTATTCTGAAACTTCTTTATCTCTTATTTACTCACTACTATCCCTCTCCTTACCTGAACTGCTCTCCCTTTCCCATGCAATGCTCAGTCAAAGTCCCTTGACCTAGAACATTAAAATCCTTGCGTGGTTTTGCATATCTCTTTGCTGTGGACAGAAGCTCACACTCAACTCTCCCAGTTATGCCAATATAGTTTACAATTACACTTTATCAGTTTCAATGACTTTTAATCCAGCTGCAACAATAGTGATTAAATCTAAACTGCCATGAACATGTTTCAGAGTCAGTAACTTATTTAAACACATGCATTCAAAACTCTTAAGAGCTTCTGCCTCTAGTTACTTAAAGACAGAGGAAGAGAAACTTGCACAGGGTATATTGTGTTCACATTTAGGAGGTTAATTTGACAACAGAAAATTTAGATGGATAATGTGTCACTGAAAGTGA
>NW_008650971.1:1999-3960 GCF_000695815.1 Acanthisitta chloris | reverse complement strand
TGTGTGCTTGCCTCACAAGGCCACAGCTGTGAGTGGCAGTGAGCGAGTCCATGAGTTTGCATCCACTGTGTGTCAGAGGGAGAGTGGAAACCAAAAAGGAATTGCATCACTTTGTAGTAACTCCAGTTTTTCCTTTAAGGTCTACAGAACAATAAAGAAAGTCCTGTGAAAGATGTCTGGCCAAAGATTTTTTTATTTTGGCAGTTTTTCAAAATTAATTATACTGCTGTAAGTCACTCACTCTTCCCACTGGTGGTGTAGATTGAGCTACAGGTCACAGGCTTGTATTTAGCCCAGCTGGCAGCAAGCACAGCAAAACGCCTCAACGGTAGTTAGGTAGCCTATGTAAAATGCATGGCTCATCTCAGCCAAGTTTTAATTAGGCAGCACTCTTCATTACAGAACAAGTTTAGCAATTCACTCACATAGGCAATTCCACTTGCAGTGTGAAGGATTAAATAGGCTGGAGTGTTAACCACGGACTCCCTTCCAACCAGCATCCTAAGGGCTGGGCTGCAATGCGCTGAGCAGGGAGACAAGTTGTACTGATGGTGCTTGGTCTATTCCTCCAAGTTTTAATTAGGCAGCACTCTTCATTACAGAACAAGTTTAGCAATTCACTCACATAGGCAATTCCACTTGCAGTGTGAAGGATTAAATAGGCTGGAGTGTTAACCACGGACTCCCTTCCAACCAGCATCCTAAGGGCTGGGCTGCAATGCGCTGAGCAGGGAGACAAGTTGTACTGATGGTGCTTGGTCTATTCCTGCTCTGTGAGGACTTGGGTTTCCCTACATGTTAGTCTGGCTGGCACCTGTGCTTTTTCATCCTCTGGCAGTTTTCATTTTTCTTCTTCACAGATGTCTGAATTTTGGGTTCCCTTGCTTTCCTTCAGCTAGAAGTTTGGCAGTGATGGATTGTTGTTTGTCAATCCCAGGTTTTAAATTAAGTATCTACTTTAACAACTTGGTGCTGTTACTTTTTTAAAGAATTATTATTTTCACAGACTAATAAATATTAAAATACTCGTGTAAATTATATATTTTGCTGCTATCATGGGCAGGGATCTGGCACTCTGGCTTTTGTCTAGCATCAATACCAGTGAGAAGACTGGTTTAGGTCTCACAAAACATCTGCTTTTAACTGTGGGAGCATGGTGCTTACTCAACAGGATTGATATTTTGGGATATTCTTGATCTTTGAAGTGGTGAAAAGAAATGATTCATTAGACTGCAACTTTTCTGCCATTTCTGACTTGCAAATTCCCCCTTCTGCAGTTCTAGTGTCTGTGTATGTGCATATCTGCATATGGTGCTGCATATGTACTGTGAATTTTAACCTACTTCCAGTATATTTCTGTTTTTTTCCTGTCTTACATGAATACCTCAGAAGTTGTTCATGGATCTGTAGGCATTGCTGGGTCATGGTTTGAAAACCACTAGATTAGTTAACCTGCAGGAGTAATGCCTTTGTCAACTTGTCATAGGATTCTCTTTGGTGTAGCAAGACAATATTTTGTGTCCCAAATTACCCCATGTTTCATTTAGAAAACTAGTATCTCATGAGCCTTGCACCCTGAAAATATCAAAGTACCTGTTTTAGAAGTCTTTCCTCGAAGTATATTTACAGGCAGGATTTGTTGATGTAAATAGCTATGTGGCTTACAAATTTGTGAGGTTAAAAATGCAGTAGGAAACCACTGTAAACATTGCGTCACCAACCCGAGGAGGATCTGGAGACACTGTGTCGAATGGTGAAGAAGAACTTCACTCTAAATACAGCTTGGATGGCTGCCTAGAAAATGGGAGGGATTCAGTAGCTGAGGTTTACATTACAAGTTTTGTCAGATGTTTCTCCCAATAAACACGAGCAGCCAGGTTCGTCAGCCTGCAGTGTTTCAGGGCACTGTGCTTTAAAGTGACCTCTTCATTTTGCCAGATGTGGGCTGCTCCTGTTGGCCT
>NW_008650971.1:0-1969 GCF_000695815.1 Acanthisitta chloris | reverse complement strand
CATGTTGGGGCCTTTCAAGAATATTTATGGATGTGCATGGCGACATGGTCTATGACATAGAACCCATAAGCATAAAAGCCAATCTTTGTTTCCTCTTATGTAAGCTAATTGCTTGTGTGGAAAATGAAAATTCACCAGCTGAGTCTCAGTTGCATTCAGCAGAATCAAGGCTGCTTAGGAGAAAACATGAGTATTTGCTGAACGAAATGTTAAGAGACTTGTCTATGGAGCTGTAAACATGATCAAGGATTTTTAAGCCCAGGTTGTCTTAAGAAAAGAAGGTTCCCTAAACACATGGCTGTAAAGAAAGGAAGTTTATGGAAGTTTTATCCTGCATGCCTAGAAATTATTCTGAAAATGATAAATTTTATTGTAAAATAATAATTTAAAGAGAACACCAGGCATAAATTCTTGTACCACTACAAGGAAGCAGCTGGTTTTTCTCCCCTACCCATGTCCCTGTCTGCTCTCTTCTTTTATTAGCTCTGGAGATCATCTCCCTTTCAAAAGTCCTATAGAAAATTACTTTCTCACTGGATTAGTTTTCTGCTCTTCTAATGTGTTGAATTGGCTCAGCAGAAGATGAGATAAACCTGATCAAAAGACATGCAGAAGGTCTAGGCCAGCAGTACAAGAAGAAGTAGGACAGGTCATTCCCCTTTTTGTGGCAGTAAGGCCCCCAAGCAACTCAAGCCTTATTGTACTTCTTTATCCCCCTACATGTGTGCTCTTTCTTCATGATGTGATCTCAGACCCCATCCCAAAAAGCTGTGAGATTGCTTGACCATCTTTGTGAGAAATAACAGGAAGGGCACAGGAGGACTTCTAGGCTTTGGTTATATTGCCTGTATTCCTCACAAACAGATTCATGCCTGACTTCAAACATCTTTTGCCCCTAAGTCATGTTGTGCTATAAACCAAGTACAGGACCAGCAGTTGGTGGTGATGTGTGTGGACAGGATTGATCGTACATGTAGGTGCTTGAGCAAAACAGAATCAATGTCAGCTGCAGGACCAGGTTCTTGTCTTTCAGGTCTGTGAGTTCTATCTAGTCACATACTCAATGGTTCTTTCTGCCTTGTGTCTATTGTCTTTCAACCTGCTCATGCTATTGACATCACACCCCTGTGTCTCCCTGTTCCCTGCTTTTTAACCTTGCTTTCCATCTGTGTCACTATGTTCTTTAAAAAGGATTGTTTGTAGCCACTTTTATTAGCAGAAAGAAAAACAGAGGAAGACCACAGGAGAGGAGGAAGCCACAGGATAAATAATGATTGAACTTCGCCATGAGAACTTCTTCTGATTCACGGCAAAAATAAATAAATGCCTCCATATCAGCCGGTAAGAAGAGGTGAACAGATTTGTTTCATTGTCTAGAATATTGTTTTTCTCATTTTGTATCTTGCAGAAGCAGTGACAACATGTCTGAAAATGTCAAAAAGGTTTGGAGATATGTTTTTCCTTCCCTCTCCCTGTCCCCGAAGCTTCTATTTTAATTCTAAATAATCTCAACACACAAACATAATCATAGCACCTGATGCCTGTTTTCAGTATTTCTGGCTGTAACTAAATAGGACAGAGTCTTCCCCAATGAGTATTTAACAGAACTGGTATTTTAGCTGCTCAGACAGGTTTTATTTAAAATGAGTAAGACAGCACAAGAGCAATGCTCGCTAGCTATGACATGTATAAACATCAGGTTAACCTGACTTCAGGACAAGTGCTAATATCTTTCTTCTAAGAAGAGGGAAAGCACTCCACTGGAGAATGCCGTGGCTCCCTGTGCCTGAGTATTCCCTGCACTTCCCCCATCACCTGCTCCTCTCCTCGGGTCACCCTCTGGAACAGACCGGCCCCGCCGGACGGTCGTGTCCGCCGCTCGCCAGCAAAGGCAGCAGGGCGGTAGCAGCAGACAGATGCCAGCACGGTGCGGTGGGCATGGGGAAGGAAGGGGCTCCCGGGGGTGGCC
>NW_008650970.1:0-6610 GCF_000695815.1 Acanthisitta chloris | reverse complement strand
CTACGAGTGGACACACTGTGTAGGACTGTCCAATTGCCAGGAAAGGCTCTCCAAATCCTTGCTGCAACCAGGGGCTCCCCAGTGACTGCGGATCTGGATGATGATAAAGTATTAGGGCAATTGGTGATGTATCTTTCTTAATCACTATTCTTTCCTGTGAGTAGTAATAACAACAAGAAACTGCAAGTTATCTTTTGCTTGCTAATTTGGCCCATAAATGCTGGACCCTCTTGCAGTAACTTTGGCCACCTCACCTACAAGTGGACACACTGTGTAGGACTTCCCAATTGCCAGGAACAGCTCTCCAAACCCTCACTGCAACCAGGGGCTCCCCAGAGACTGAGTGTCTGGATGGCAATAAAGTATTAGGACAATTGGTGATGTATTTTCCTTAATCACTGTTCTTTCCTGTGTGTAGTAATGATTAGGTGCATTACCTTTCTTGTTGTCTTTGTTGTTTGTGCTATTTGTATTAGAGCTTTCTCAACTAACCTTATATGTAAATATATTATTCATTTTTCTATTATCTTAAAACACCATTAGTAAAATAAGCCTATTCTTTTCATTGGTGTCTGGGTCATTTTTGTTGCCCCCCCCAATTGGCAGAACAACCAGCGGCAGAAACAGTGTGCGATGAACTGACTGTAACCCTCATTCCCCATCTCCCTGTGCCACTGTGGGGGAGGAGGTAGAGCTGGGAAGGAGGGAGGGGTGAGGTGAAGGTGCTTTTAAGACTTGTTTTGTTTCTTTTTTTCCTGCTCTGACTTTGATTTGTAATAAATTCACTTAATTTCCCCAATTCGAGTCTGTTTTACCTGTGACGGTATTTGGTGAGTGATCTCTCCCTGTCCTTATCTCAACTCATGAACCTTTCATTATATTTTCTTTCCCCTGTCTATTTGTGGAAGAGAGTGATAGAGTGGCTGGCATCCAGACAGAGTCAACCCACTACAAGGCTGTACCTCCACCTGATACCTAACCAAAACACTCAGTATGCTGCTGATTGCAACCTGTCAAACTGATGTTTTCAGAGGGCTACTTCCAACTGGCATCCTCTGCCTGTGACTCCCATCTATCAAAGATGTTTTGCTCTTGCCCCATTACTACAGTACTTCAACAATTAATCTGCAATCTCTTAAATTCAAAAACCATTCCCCAGAAAGAAGTGATTAAACTAAAATTTAAAGCAAATGTATTGAATTAATATCTTAGATATAGGAAGCTAAGGCATAGGGAGACACCTGTCTGTATAACCAAAGGAGACTTTCTAGACACTCCGCAGTATATGAGACAAGTTAGAGATATAAAAGGACCTAAGTGAGACTCATACATTTCCTAACAGGCAGCTGATGGACAGTCAGGATACCTTAGAGGGCCGATAGCTAAAACATACACTCATGTTTAGGAAACTAGATCCATACATATCTTGCTGATGGTCAGCTTGTCCCAGTATTCACTATGAAGTCATTATGTAGAAAAAGGTACTCCAACAGTTTTTACAACACAAACCAGGAAAAACCTCACATTTTTAGACCCTTCTCTGGCTGCAGTGCAACCTAAGCTCGTGGTAAACAATGGCCATGAGCTCGGGTCTGGCTGGACGTATAGTCTCAAGCTGAGCCAGGGGAGGTTTAGGTTAGGCATTAGGAAGAATTTCTTCACAGAAAGGTTAATTACACACTGAAATGGACTGCCCAGGGAGGTGGTGGAGTCAGCATCCCTGGAGATGTTTAAAGAGAGACTGAACATGGCACTTAGTGCCATGGTCTAATTGACATGGTGGTGTTAGGTCATAGGTTGAACTTGATGATCTCAGAGGTCTTTTCCAACCTGATTGATTCTGTGATTCTGTATCCCCAGCTTTATTTAACAGAGAGAAATTGCAAGATAGTGCCCATAATCACCTGGGAAATCAAGAGCAGAGGAGAACATGAACCATAAACTTGATATTTTTTTGTTTTCACTGACAATGCAAGAATGCAGGGGCTCTTCCATTCCCTAAAAAAGCAAACAAAAACAATGCACTGGATGCATAACCCCATCTCCTTTTCCAATTGCAGATACACCTCTCCTAAAGCGCATTGCCTGAATCAGCTATTACCTCCACTTTATTTTAGGAAAGCTTATTATGAGGAGATGCTTAATTTGGGGATAGGTGTCTAACATTAGGCAGCTAAGTTGAAAGGCCAAAAAAAAAAGCATATGGACAACATTTGCAGCCAGTAGCAACTGTGTTCTAGAGCAGATGGAGGCCTTGTCATTCAGGGGTTTCCTTGCATACACCAAGCAGTTCAGTAGGGATAAGGAAAGGGGTTTCTGTTTGTATACTTCTGTCTGGAACCAGATTAGAAGGAAGCATGCTTTTCCACAGCATATCACCTTGTGTTACATTAAACATGCATATGCAGCTTCATCTTTTTTTCAGTGTTCTGAAACAGAGCCCTCCAGGGTGCTAAGGGTTAGTGAGTTTTTGCTTCTTTATCTGTATGTCATTTTACAGTTTCTAGTGCCCAAGGAGTTTGTTAAGAAATTAACACCTCGCTTGGGCTATCCTACTGTGGTTGTTGCCTCCTAATATATATCTCCATCCTTCATTCAGCAGCACCTGATGCTTACAGGGGAGGGAGAGGAGAGCACTGCAAAGAGAGGAGCCTCATCTCACTGGGTACTATAGATGTTTGGTCTTAATGCATGGAGCATCATTTCCATGTTTCCTGACCTTTTAATAACAGGATTGGGGAGGAGCACAGTGATCTTGAAAGCACACAGATGTATTGCTACTAAATGATCCTGTGCTGCCTACTGTTGATGCAATGCTCTGGTTTAGAAGCACGTAGGCACAAAAATTTCCAATGGAGAAGCTTGCTTTGCCTTCTGCTGACTCCCACTTATTGTCAGAAATCCCCTTTTCCAAGGCAAAGAGCAAGAAGGCTCCTTGGCAAAGCATGTATATCTCATTATCCCATCTCTTACAGGGAATCTCACTGGCCTCACCCTCCTTCTTACACCATGTGCTCCAGCAGTTGGCCAAAGTTTTTAGAATAAGAAGAAAACTTGTAATAATAGTAACAGGCTCAATTATCTCAGCTGCACAGGTGACAGGAGCTGAGCAGTTGCCCATTTTAATGGCTTATGGTCGAGAAACACCAAACTGCATCACCCAGAAGTCAAATGAGGGTCGGTCACAATTTGCTTTACACCAGTGGCTCTGGGGGAGGTGCAGGAGCATACACAATCCCTGCAGCATTGCCCAGAGCTGTCCTGTGCAGCTGCCAGCCCTATTTAAAGGAATCAGACACAAGGCACATGATACTGGCAGATGTCCACGGAGCTGCCAGGCTCTGTGTTCCAGAAGAGCTGGCTGGGATTAAGTGGAGGATCCCATCTTCCTCCCAGTCTCCCAAGTCTGTGGCTGGAAAGATCAGCTCAAGAGGTGGGCTCAGCTTAGCTGCATCCTGCTGTGCACCTTTCAGCTGCTGGCAGATCTGGCTGCTCAGGACCTGCTCAGTTCCCATCAGCCTTCCTCAGTTTTGAGCAATGGACATCAAAAATACTGGCAGTAGCCTCACCCCAAGGAACTGACGCAATCACCCTGAGGGTGGTTGGGCACTGGAACAGGCTCCCCCAGGAAGTGGTCACAGCCCCAAGCCTGACAGAGTTCAAGAAGCATTTGGACATTGCTCTCAGGCACATGGTGTGATTCTTGGGGTTGTCTTGTGCAGGGCCAGGACACAATGATCCTTGTGGGTCCCTTCTTTCTCAGGATATTCTGATTCTCTGTATAGCACTGCAACAGTGAACTCTAAAATAAAATCCCCATGGGTGCATAAATGACATTGAGAAGAATAATATTCAGCATTTATGTTTTTTACACTGTCCTGTTAGGGTGATCCATGTGTCTTGAAGAACCAGTGCCCATGTGCCTACAGTGGAAGTGTGGGAGAGGGAGGAGTGTAAACAAAGTGAAATGAGAACTGAATTCAAGGTGGAGTCAAGTGGCAGTACAACAGACGGCTGGTGTTTGGGTGGTGGTAAATCACCCTGGAATGAGCCTCATACCTCAGCTCAATGAGGCCTAAACAACAAAGGAAGGCACAGCTTGGAGCTGGACAGCCTGCTAGCCAACCACAGACACAGATGACAGCTTCATTCAGGAGCCTGGAGTCAATACAAAAGCTCTGAACTCAATCTGACATCCTGCAACATCAAACAATGTACCAAATCTCAGAATTGGAGACCCAAATGAGGGGCAGCAGCATTCAGGAGAGGTCAAATTGCAGGGTTGGTATTGTAAGGGACTAAAAAGGTGAAGAATGTTCCCAGTTTATTAATGGTGAGGTCTGGCCTTCTGCATCCCAGTCACCATAGGTTACATTCATTAAAAGGCAGTGCTTTGCAAGTATTATGCAGAGTGCCTGGAGACTGTGTGTGTGCATGTGTGTATGTGTTTGCAAGCATGGCCCTCACTTGCTAGAGATCAGGATGTGCCTTTCTGCTTAGCACTGTTGTCTCCATCAGAAATTCCTCCTGTCTGAGCCCCAAACAGGGTTTTTTCCCACTTGAGTGACTGTATGGGCACAGATGTGCACACACCCTTGTACATATATGTGCTCTCCCTCATCCCTGAGCCTGAAAAGCATAAAGGAACTCAGACAGGGTCTTTCCAAGAATAAAAATTTTTTAAAAGACCAACGTTTTACATTCCCTTTCCTCCTGGCCAGACTTTCAGCTCACAGACACATAAAATCTATTAGAAAAGGCTGAAGCATTGTGCAATTGCCTCTACTGATGATGGAGTTGATTGCTCCATAAACCCTACCCCGCTCCTACATGCCATAAAGGACCTGGTCCCACAACACAACAAACTCACAAAGAGAAAAAAAAAAAAAGGCAGGGGGGTTGGAATTAGATGATCTTTAAGGTCCATTCCAACCCAAAACATTCTATAATTCTATGATTCTATGAAATTTGTGTTAAGGCTCCACAAAAACATTTTATTCTTTATTCACCCTTTACTTCCCCAGTCTACACTATTATTGCCACAACTCTGGAGTCCTTAGAGACCATGAGCATGATCCCTATATCCTCCTTGGAGAAGACAGCTCTATTTTTGCATTGTGACAATGTTATACCAGAGGGCAACTGGGCAAAGAAAAGCATAGCAGATTAAACAATTTTTTTCTCCAGCTCAAGGTAGGATGGGTGCAAGACAAGATAAGATGATATTCAACCCCCAGGCAAGAAGACTGGAGAAGTCACAGCCTGGTTTAGCAACAGTAAGACAAAAAGCTTCTCCATTAGCATTCGTAGACAGAGGAAAACTGCAGCCAGGCTGGAAGAGTGCCCAAAGATGTGGTAGATGAGTGGTAGGAAATGATGTAGGGCTGCAACAATTCCTAGCACTGCAGGTGAAACAGAGTCTGCAGGGATCAAACGGAGAATAATTCAAAGTTAAGTTTGTTGGGATGATAATAAGGTTGATTTTTTTCATTTTAAAATATTTTTCTTCACACTGAATTATCATTTTTTGTTTCATATATCTAGCAATGTATGTTTTTCAAATTCAGGAAAACTGAGCTCTTATTTGGATGAACTCTTTGGGGTTTTTTCTTTCTTGCCTGCTTTAAACTGCTATTTGAATAATTTACCAATCTATATTATATATTCCACCAACAAATCACAGGTTTGTTTTTCTATTTCATGTTAAAACTAATCAGTGGAGGAATGCCTGAGCTAGAAGCTAAAATTCTGCTCCACCAAGCCAGTGATGCATAATCATTTCTCCATGGGCTCTCTGGTAAATAAAAACTTCTCTGTATTGGGATTTCATGCTTGTTCCCATACAAGAGGAGTAAATAGAAAAAAAATTCAAATGCTGTTGACCAAAATGAGAGTTTTGGTTTTTTTAATGCTTCTAGGGTGAAAGAGATGAGAGCCTGTACCAAGGAACCCCAAGTCTCACTGGGTATCAACAGGAATAAAACTTCTCAAGTTCCTAAACTGTGTAGGCATTTTAAACTATATTTCAATGAAGTTGTGATGCAAAATCAACACATTTATGAAAACTAAGAAAAGTATACCTATCCCTCCTCACCATCTCCAGAAGTCCCAGTTCACAGAACCACATAGAATCAGTCAGGTTGGAAGAGACCACAGTGGGTCATCTGGTCCAACCTCCCTGCTCAACCAGGGTCATCCTACAGCACATGACACAGGATTGCATCTAGATGATTCTTGAATATCTCCAGGGAGGGAGAGTCCACAACCTCTGGGCAACCTCCTCCAGTGTGCAGTGACTCACACAGTAAAGTTCTCCCTTGTATTCAGGTGGATAAGTGGTAAGTTTCTGCCCATTACTTCTTGTTTTATTGGTTTGCACCACTGAGAAGAGTCTGTCTCCATTTTCTTGGCACCTCCCCTTTAGATACTCTCTTTAGTCCCCTCTCAGTTGTCTCTTCTCGAGACTGAACAGGCCCAGCTCCCTCAGCCTTTCCTCCTAAGTAAGTGAGGTGCTCCAGTCCTTTAATCATCTTTATTGCTCTCTGCTGGATCCAGTCCAGGAGCTCCATGTCCCTCTCATACCGAGGAGCCCTGAACTGGACACAATACT
>NW_008650969.1:371-17391 GCF_000695815.1 Acanthisitta chloris | reverse complement strand
TATGAGATGAAAGTCTTTTCCATAAATTAGAAGTGCATGTTCAAAGCTTCGGCATTCTTCCTCAGTCCATGCTGTCATCTCTTCTAGACAATTGCAAAAGTAGCATGATAAACTTATTTTCACTCACTAGCCTTTTACAGAGAATAAAATATTTGCATTGCTAATGCCTGAATATCCAAACACTCTAAAAGAAAACAATAGTTCAGTTATTTAGACCCATGTTCTTTACTGTACAGATATCCTACCTGAAATCTAATATTCCTGTTTATAAAGACTCATAAAAGGAGTCTGATTTGTGAAAGTTTTTATCTTGGAGGGAAAAGGACATACAAAAGACTTGATTTATTATTTCTTAAGAAGTTTGCCATCAAAAAAACCCAAGATTTGATAACATTACTAAGATATCAGTGAGATTACTTTTCTGAATATTCCTTCTTGCATTAGAACCAAAGAACAGTGACTGTTGGGGGGAAAAAAGAGTGAAGGAACAACCTCTCCCTTTTTTAGGACAGAAGTGAATTTTAGTTTTATAAATTAAACAAAATAAAAAAACCCCAAACACTAAAAAGGAGTAAGAGTTTTAAAACAAAGTAGCACAAACTATTTGAGTAGGTCAGTTTTGTCTCAAATATTGTTGTTTCCCTATCTTGATGATGGCTTTATATCTATATATAATAAAGGACAGATATTTCAGGCATCTTACATTCATAATAGCGATCTGTTCAGTTGTCATTTAAAGCCAATGGGGACAGAGAAAAAAAACAACCAACAAACACATTTCAAAACATTTCTGGAAGCAGACACTGGAACAAAAACCTTTCTGCTTCCAAATGAAGGTGAAAATCATTCCACTACAAGGTCATTAATTTTGCACTCCTTACTATAGAATTCTCAAGCTTCAAAGAGAAGAGGAGATCCCCATGTAAAGTCTCACTGTTATGAAACTATCTTGGGAGATGTCTATTTTTAACTCATATTGAGAATAGCAGTAAACTTCAGTGGGTAGAGTAAATAATTGAACAATACTTACTCTAAGAGACAGGCATTATCATCCTTCACCATTTTTAATGAGTATAAATCCTGTCTAACTTGGGGCCTGAGTACTAGTCTGACTTGGGGCTCTGACACACAATCTCTTCTTGTAAAAGAGCTTTCTGAAACTCTGCTCTGATATTCCTTATTGTTCCCTTCAGTTTTACCTTAGATACTTAACTTTCACAGCACCTAACTTGTAAACACTCAAATTCCCCTTGGATCCAGTTGTGAGTAGGGAATATCTGCCAGAATGCGAACTTATACCAGGACTCATAGTCCATTTCTGCTTTATAGAACATGTGTTAAAATACAGGAGAAAGAACAGTCTTTGCGAAATGATAAACTGATTTTTATTTAAGGGAGTAATAAAGTTAGGGACAAACAAGATAGAACCTTGTTTTCCACTGCAAACTCGAGCAAATCTCTCCACACTCTACCAAAGACCTATAGAACTATACAGTAGAACCAGTTTAGGGTTGACATAGCACAATATTAGCACAGTGATGAAGAGTGGTGCTCACTTATAATAGCAGCTATGTTCTGCTGATTATGGTATCAATGTCATCAGATTATAATTGATCATGATCTCGAAAAGGTAACGCAATGTGGGGAAGAATTGTCTTATGGGAACAAAATCACAACTCCCTCCCATTCTTCTCCTCAGTCCGTGTATTAATATGGCAAAGGAAATGGAAGAAAGAAGGAAAGAAAAGATGCAAAATCTGATCCTGCAACCTTTATACAGGTTGCAAATTTCTCTAGAAGAAATCTCCATCTGGCCAACAGTCAGATTAGACCTAATCTGAGTTACATACCTAACGGGAATTATTAAAAATACCTGAAGAACAATGCAGTGCAGACATCAGTCACAGCCAGCACAGGTTTATGAGAGAAAAGTCCTGCTTGGCAAACTTAATTTCCTTCTATGACAAGGTAACCCACCTAATTGACCAAGGGAAGGCAGTTGATGTAATCTTTTTGGATTTCAGAAATGCTTTTGATACTGCCTCTTCTCAGGATGCTTCTGGACAAACTGTCCAGCACACAGCTGGATACATACACCATGTGATGGGTGAGCAACTGGCTCACAGGTCAGGCACAAAGGGTTACAGTAAATGGGGTTGCATTTGGCTGGCAACTGGTCACTAGTGGGTTCCACAGGGCTCCATCTTAGGCCCAGTGCTCTTCAACATCTTCATAAACAACTTGGATGCAGAACTCAAAGTTATACAAAGTAAGTTTGCCGATGATACTCAATTGCGAGGAGCTGTTTACTCCTTCAGAGGCAGAGAGGCCCTGCAGAGAGACCTAGACAAATTAGATAGCTGGGCAGTCACCAACCGTATTAGGTTTAACAAGGGCAAGTACCAGATTCTGCACCTGGGATGGGGCAACCCTGGATGTATGGACAGACTGGGGAACGAGAGGCTGAAGAGCAGCGTCGTGGAAAGGGACCTGGGAGTCCTTGTCGATGGCAAGTTGAATATGAGTCAACAGTGTGTCCTGGCACAGCATTGCCAACTGGTCGAGGCGACTGCCCTGCTCTACTCTGCACTGAGGTGCAACCTCACCTTGAATATTGTGTGCAGTTTTAGACACCACAATATAATAAAGATATAAAGCTATTAGAGTGTCCAAAGGAGGCTACGAAGAGAGTGAAGGGCCTTGAGTGGAAGCCATACAAGCATCTGAGGTCACTTGGCTTGTTCAGCCTAAAGGAGACTGAGGGGACACCTCATGGCAGTCTATAACTTCCTCATGCAAAAGGGCAGACACTGATCACTTCTCTCTGGTGACCAGTGACAGGACCTGAGGGAATGGCATGAAGCTGTGTCAGGGGAGGTTTAGGTTGGATATTAGGAAAAGGTTCTTCACCCAGAGGGTGGTTGGGCACTGGAACAAGTTCCCCATTTACATAAAATTACAGTGAGGAGTCCCAAATCTTACTTTAAAACAATGTTATGTGTTTAGCCACACTGTGATTCTTGGGGCTGTCCTGTGTAGGGCCAGGAGTTGGACTTTTATGATCTTTGTGGGTCCCTTCCAACTCAGATATTCTACGATTAATCTGTGCTAAAGATATCATGAAAAGGGATGTGCTTGTCAACCTCAATCTTACTCATGGTTTTTCTATGCAACTTTTCTTTTATTTATCCCCCCCCTTCAAAGACATATTTCTTAAAAAGCAGGTACTCTCTCTTACCCTGAGATGCCTTTCTATTTGAGTAGTATCTCTCAATTGCTTCTTTAACATTATGGCTACTTTTGAGAAGTTCATATAGTGCCTATAAAATAGAAGTCATCTTTAGAAAGAGTCAAAGTCTGCAAATATCCTATCTAAACTTCTGAAACAAGCCTTTCAGTGAACATATCTAATGTAAAAAGAGAACTTATATTTATACAGGATGAAAATTTTAAAACAACAACCAAAAGCAAAACCATCCAAATGTTAAGGCAAGGTTTAATTAAGCAAATGTAAAACATTATATGCGATAATTAGAAAAGCTGGATTTGTCAACAGCATGTCAATTGGAAACATCACAGATCACAACACTGCCAACATTCAAATATTCGTAATTTTAAGCACATGCTTAAAATTACAAATAAGATCCTGACTCCAATAACATCTAATAAAAAAAAATATTGCTGCCTTTATAATACAAGTCAGAGAAACAGAACACATTAATTACAAAGCAATGTGTCACAAATGGAACAGGATATAAAATATACTTGTTCATTGTCCCGTGTATGTAGTCCCTCAGGAATTCTGCCAATCATATTTTCATTTCCTGCTCTTAAGGAGGTTTCAAAAAGATATTCTTTAACTTTACTTTCTGAGATCACATCAGGTTTCCAAAGTAAATGGTCTTCGTTTTCATAGGCTGTTAAAACAGAATTCATTAATAACAGGCATGACATTTTTAAGACTAGAATATAAAAAGCTATTTCACAAAGAACAGGAATACAGAAGTAATCAAATCAAGCCCAGTCATGCCACTTTTAAATTGCAAGTCACGTTTTCCCCAAAAAGCCTGTTAAGAGATAAGACTCTGTGGTGTGTTATGGTGAAGAGATTCAGGTTCCATGAGGGAGTGGACTCAACACAGAATCTTTACAGAGGAGCAGCTTGTTGACAGTTAAATGATTAAAGTCAAATTATGCATATGTATTCATCATCTTCATATAAAAACAACTAGCAAAACCACTCAGTTTTATTCAGCTGTTTACAACAAATAAGCTATAGTTTACAGTAAGAGTGTACTTTAATATTTCAAATATTCAAATAAATAAATGACAGCTAACTGGTCATTTTCAACTAGAATTTGCCAAAACTTACTTGACAGACTGTGATAAACTTACTTAACTGTGGTAATTTCTTTTTTCATTCACTAACAACTGAATGTTGTTAACAACTTGTACATTCCATATTTTACAAGCAATCAGGATGTATAATCCTCCTTCATAGCATACTGAAATCATGTATGCACCTCTTAAATAGCTTATTTGAAATATATTGGAAATATTCAAGAATTGGCCTTCGTGCACACATTTAAATTCTAGATTAAACTATAAATCCTTTAATCAATAGATGTGTTTACACAATGCTTCATGTACTCTCTTGGCAATACAAATTAGTTATTAAATTCAAACACACCCAAGTATAATGGCAGTTACAGTAGAAGACATGAAGATTATCAAATCTCTCATAAAACTGCAGGAAAGAATATTAAGCTAAGGTGAGGAATAAAATTACATATTTTAAAGTTCTGACTTAAGAACATAAACTTTCAAACAGACATGTTACAAGTGTAAGGTTTATAGAAGAGTAGGACTGCCTTCTAGCACAATTCCAGTAGGTGGGACTTCATAGCAGAAATATGAGCCCCCGTTTGCCATCACAAGCTCTTCAGGGAGTACTAGAGGCTTTTAGAGAAACCTCCACCCATACAGCCAGGTCAAACCTCTACAAGCATTGCTGAGCTAGGCTTCATAGAATCATCAAGGTTGGAAGAGACCTTTAAGATCATCAAGTCTAACTGTCCACCTACCACTACCACTGTAACCCCTAAACCATATCACCCAGCACCTTAAACATGTCCAGGGATGGTGACTCCACCACCTCCCTGGGCAATATTCCACTGCCTGAACACCCTCACAGGGAAACATATTTTTTTTCTAATATCTAATCTGAATCTCCCGTCTGTTTATGACCATTCCCTCTAGTCCTCTCCCTGCAGGCATGGCAGAAGAGACCATCCCCCACCTCTTTACAACCCCCTTTCAGGTAGCTCTAGAGAGCAATGAGGTCACCTCTGAGCCTCCTCTTCTCTAGACTAAACAAACACAGCTCCCTCAGCCATTCCTCATAAGACATGTTTTCTAGACCTTTCACGAGCCTCGTTGCCCAATCAATCTCCATTATCAACCAAGACAACCCCATATTTCTTGCTGGAATCCATGCCTGATATTCTCAAGAGGAACTCAGGCTCTCCCAGTATGCCAGTGGACAATACTCTCCTTGGTTCTCTCTAGCACCAGTTCATTCCAGAGAAAGTTGCCAGATTAATGTCTTCCTGATCATCTTCTAGTTATTGGCCCTTCTCTAGTACTTGGCCAAGGAGAAGTCATGTGTAAATAGTAAAAGGACTATTCAGATAAAACTGGTTCTCACTCTTCCATTTCTTACAACCAGTAAGCATCATGCTTGAATCTTAGAAAATAGGAAATTTTTATAGGTCTCTTAAACAACATAAGAGATGTTCACTCATTATTGCTTCCAGCCAGTGAAGGTTTCTAAAGATGCTAAACAAAAGTCTAATAAATAAAGTTATTTCTTCTTCAATTTCAGTTTTTAATCTGAATTTACACAGAAATAACATCATACTTAAAACATCCTTTTTTTTTAAAAGACAAGGTGCATCAGGATCTACATCATCTACTCATGCTATGGAAAAATAAAATAGTGCATTGCTTTGTTTTTCATATCCATTTTGTAACTCACACTATCACGCCTGCCAAAAAACAAGCAAAGACAAATACTGAAGATCTTCAACATAAACTAAGTTACATGTTCATAGCCCAGTTATGACACCCTGATGAAAATATTTCCTTCTTGATCCACAGTTTGTTGATGCCTAATATTATTAGATACTTCAGAATGAATACTGCAATCCATCCTCCTATTTCTTCTCAAGAATCTCCTCTCAAAGTTGTTGAGATGTAACTACGCGGTTGTGTTACTTCAGTCGACTAAGGGTTTTTGTATGGTTGTTTTGGTTTGGTTTTTTTGAGGTCCCTGAGACTTTAACTAAGCCATTGAATTTATCTTATAAATTTAAATGACATTTTTCCATAAACTGCTATGTATAAACGTAAGATAAAAAGTAAAACAGAACTTACCCTTTTCACTATCACTGTATCTGCCAAGGTAAGGTGGAATTTCAGCCTGATACTGTGAACCAACCATTATTTCCTGAAGATGTAACAAAAATCATAAGAAAAGGGTATTAGCTTAATATTATGTGCATGGAAGCATTACAAATTCCATTAACATGGGATTTTGCAGAGAATTTCAGAATTAAGGTACTATTTTAGACATGTACTATAAATTTTAACACATTTTTAATAGTAAATTTTTTCTGAACTTTTTCTTTTTCTTAAGATATAGTTATTACCTTTCTCAAATCTTCAGATGAATTACCGTTGTCTGCCTCTATGTCTTCACCATCTGATTCCTTATCTCCATCACACGTAGTGTTTGCTTCAGACACAAATAAGTTGGTTTTAGCTAGGAAGAATTTTCAGTTTAAACGAGAACTACCAGATATCCTTTACTTTTGAAAGAAGCCCCTCTTTTATTCTGGGAGACACGCATGAGTCTGATCTACATTTCTATCAAACTAGCATGTAGTCAGAAAGTATTGGTACTTGCATATTGCAGAACTGAAACATTTCCCATTATTGCAACTGAGACAATCTACTATTTCTAACAGTCAAAAGTAAATTAGATCATTTTTCCTCATTGATTTTCTTCAATAAAGGTTTATACCTTATTGAAAACATGAGAAAACCAGAAAACTTCCAGGGCTATGACCTAGCCACAGATTAATCACAAAGAAAGCAAAGTTGAAGGCAAGTCTTTATTACTTACTAAAGCCTTTCATCTGAAGTTGCAATTGGCATTCAAAACATTCCTTTAAATGAGGTTGCCTCAGCATAGACAAAAGATATAGTGGATATACACAAAACAATAAGCAAAAGACAACAAAAGACTGCTTATTTGTCTTTATTTTTTCCTTAGAAAGAAATACAGCAGAGCACTCCAAGTAATTAAAATACAGTACTCCACAGAATAACTCATATTTTAGAATTTGAAACTGTCGTTCTGGGTTCTGAAGTAATCCTATTTTTTTATTTTATTCTCAGCAGAATGGAATCTATAGTTCTGATGAGATAAAACCTATTTCATATTCTCAGCTTTCAGCAATAACATGCTCAAATAGGGTTGCAATTTTAGCTTCATCACAACTAAATAGAATTGTCAACATCAAAGACAATATCCAAGACTATGGACTGAGGCTCCTCTTCTGTAGTCATTAGTACAATCACTGGTCGATCTCTTTTTGCTGTTAGAAACAGCAGGCAAAAAGTTAACATGAATGCATGAAACAACAATATGTTTGGATAATAACATGCAATTATTTTTTTCAATTAATCCAAATTTAATAAAATACCCTGTTAAACATGTTTATCTTAAAATTGAATGTTATCTTAGAGAAACAGACAGGAATCAGAGAAAAAATAAAATGAAACTGTCAACAGCACAGAAAGCTGACATTTCCCTCCCTGAAATGGTAGATATTTGATTTTAAAATGCCCAAAAGTTCTAATAGAGAAAGAGCAACATTCTGATAGAAAAACCATGACAGCTGAAAGCAAAGATGACTGTTTCTTAATACTGAGTAAGATGAATGGGCTAATAATTGTTTCCATAAAGCTGCCACCCTTTCAGTGTCATACTCATTCGCAAGCAATGCTTAAGTGCCAGCAAGCTTGGGGCTTGCATAACTAAAAAAGGGCATTATAATTTGAAATGTTTTTATCTTTCTCTCAATACAAATGTCTTACATTACACAATTAGTAGCATGCAAAGGGCTACAATTGCTGCTGACTGAGACAGGGGGTGATAAAGGGCATGTGATTTCTCTGGAGGGATGAAATCCTTCAGAAACAGCTCAAGATACTTGTAAAATTAAAACTGTGATAAAAATCCTCCACATTGTCTATTGCAGTTCATTTGTTCAATGGTATACTATAGTTGGAGCAATGAGGAATATCTCATCAAAGTTGATAATTGAACCACTGGTTCCTGGATCTTATATAAAAACACTTTGGCTCATGAAGTTCTATGGAAAATGAGTGAATGTGTGAAGGGAAATATTCACAAAGAAACCATATCCCAGTTTACATCCACAGGCTGAATGGAGGAGTCACTGGCTTAAAAGCAGCAGCAAAAATTTGAGTAGAGAAACACTAATTTAAAAGAATTGCTTACATATTCATGTCATTCACTAACATACAGAAAATTACAAAGTGTTCCTCAACACACATTAACTATTAATTATGAAAAGCTACTGGAATTTTCAAAAAATTCATTGTACTTGTGCTTTGAGCACTGTATTAAATATAGGTAATCAATAATACCAACCAAAGACAATATTCATGAACAACATCCTGCAAAGCACTGTTTCTCAATCTCACTCTGCAATTTGTACATTTTAAACTAGGAAGCTATAATGCTAAGTCTTTTTGAGTACTATTACAAAATTAGGTTTCCTACATCTTAATGGCCGAGGAAAGAAGTCAGTAGCCTCATGTGAAGTAACTGATGGTGTCAAGGCATCAGCAGAGGACTGTGTTTCTTCATCATCACCTGACAAGAGGTCTTTAGCAATTTCCTCCTGTATCATTAAAATAAAAACACAAAACCTCAGACTGACTATTAAGTATGGACTGGTGAGCATTTAGATTCAGCAAGTAATTTTAGCAGACTGTTCACTCTTAATTAAAAAGCTAGTCCACTCCTAATTCTCAAAACAAATATAACCATTCAATTCAGAATTGATCACAGGGGTTTATTTCCCCCTTGTCTTCTATTAAAATAAATGCACAAGTAGTAACCTCTGCAAGCATCAAATCTCAGATGTTCCTCTAACTGCTTCCAATGTGAATGGAAATATTTAAAATTCTGTCATTCTCTGCATCACATATACCTGTTAAATTTGGGGGGGGGGGAGGGGGGAACAAACAAACACCCAAACCAAAAGCCACACACTTTCATAGACTTTTCCTGAGAAGAATTACAGATAATAGACAAGAGATAATCGAGCAAGCAGGAGGGCAAGAAAGAGCGAGCAAAGGGGAGGGTGAAAGAAAGGGAGAGGGAACAAGAACATGCTTCCTCCACTACATGCTTGCACCCCCCTGTATAGAGATTAGGGTGTCAAAAAACTCTATTAGGCAACAAGTCGACTACATTTCTGTAGCCTCAACACAATCCTGATTCCTAATGAGAATCAGATGTACAGTCATCATTATACCTTTCTTTCTGTGGAGTTTATAATTTCATCACATACTTATGGAAAACAAGCAAACAAAAAAGACAAGTACTTACTACCTACAGATTTTATAATACAAACTACTAGTTGCTACTAGCTGATATACCTTATAGCCAAAAATCAGATTAATCTCAAAATTCAAAGTTAGCTTGCGAATCACAACTTTTCAAGTTATCCACAAAGCCAGAATTGTTATTTCTGAACAGTGCATAAATTAAAATAAAATAAAAAACTTTTCAGAAAAAAAAAAAATCACACTTCTATTAAAAAAAAGAAAATCTATTTAAAGTTCTCTGAATGTGTTTTAGAAGAACCATTACCTTATTCATTTCTCAACTGTAGCAATATAGTGCGACTAAAGTTACAATGCATGTGTGGGATAATTATAATTAGATTCAGATCCTAAATATCCTTGAAAAAAAATTAATTCAGAGTAGAATCACAGAATCATTTACGTTGGAAAAGACCTTTAAGGTCATCAAGTCCAATCAGAAACCTAACACTGCCAAGTCTACCACTAGTACAGCAACTCTTAATTTCATATAGAAACTGACAAAGATATGTATTTCGTAACATCAAGAGGCAACGAAATATAAGTTAGTCACAGTGATTTCTACTTTTGAACCATAATACAGGGGAAAACAGTTCTGACTTACTTTATCTAGAGTCATATCTGGAAGTTCATCTGCAAGTTCACTTGGAGAGCTATCCACACTGGAACCAGCCATAACGGGAATTGCGGGTTCATAGCCATAGAATGCCAGTAAATCTTCCAACGGCATGTTTCCTTCCTAATACAAGATTTACAAACATTTCAACATATTGCCAAATACTTGTAAACAGTTCAGACCTAAAAGGATAAGACATATTTTGAAAAAGTAAAAAACAAACAAGAAAAACTTGAATCAAAATTTCTACTTTCAATTGAGATCTTAAATATTTTCAGGCACAAGACTGAAATGATTCATAACTATGTCTCTTGGCATATAATGAAGTCCCATTAAACTACTGAAGAATAGCATTTACTGGATGAAACTAAAGAGTAATTCTTACAAAATTTGCTTCTTATCTGATTGTGCTGGTTTGGGCTGAAATGGAATGGCGAGTATGCGGCTACGTTTAGGATTTGTGCAGAACACAGAGTTGATAATGCAGAGATGTTTTTGTTATTGCTGAGCAGAGCTTACACAGAGCCAAGGTCTTTACGGTTTTCCATATTGCCATGCTGGCAAGGAAGTTGGGAGTGCATGGGAGACTGGGAGGAGACACAGCTGGGACAGGTGACCCAAACTGACCAAAGAGATATTCCATACCATATGACATCATGCTCAGTATATAAAGCAGAAGGAAGATGGAGGAAGGAGGGACATCTGGAGTGATGGCGTCTGTCTTCCCAAGGAACAGTTACGTGTGATGGGGCCCTGCTCTCCCAGAAATGGCTGAACACCTCCTGCCTGTGAGAAGCAGTGAATTAATTCCTTGTTTTGTTTTGCTTGTGTGTGCAGCTTTTGCTTTCTGTATTAAACTGTCTTTATCTCAACCCATGAGTTTTTCTAGCTTTTACCCTTCCAATTCCCTCCCCCATCCTGTTGGTGGGGGAGTGTGTGAGCGGCTGTGTGGTTCTTAGTTGGTAGCTAGGGTTAAACCATGACACTGATGCATACTGTAGAACATAATTTGCCTATATTTCTTCAAGACAGAAGATATACTAGGAACACTAACAATCCCCTTACAAGAAAGAAATGCAGAAAAACTTGAAAACTTTAGTCCCATATGGTTACAGCTGCAAGCATGCAAAACACCAGAAAAGTAAACCAATGTAGCAATTTTTTATCCCTCCTTTCCATATTCCACACAATATATTTTATGACTGTAAAGGCATCAGTTTAACCCCAACTGGCAACAGCTGCTTGCTCACTCCTCCGTGGTGGGATGATGGTGAGAATTGAAATGGTAAAAGTTATAAACTCACCTATGGGTTAAGATAAAGACATTTAATCATTTTTTAAAGTGCAAGGACAAGAGAAGAAAAAAACCACAACAAAACAAAGAAAGAGGAATGTAAAACCCAAGAAAGACAATTGATGCAAATGAAAACAATTGCTCACCATCAACCAACCGATGCCTAGCCAGTCCCTGAGCAGCAGTCCCCTGCCAACATTCCCCTACCCTGCTTTATATATTGAGCATGATGTCATATGATCTGGAATATTCCTTTGGCCAGTTGGGGTCAGCTGTCCCAGCTGTGTGCCCTTCACAACTTCCTGTGCACCTCCAACCTACTTACTGTTGTGGCCATGTGAGGAGCAGGAAAGGCCTTGTCTCTGTGCAAGCTCTGCTCGGCAGTAACTAAAACATCAGAGTGCGTTATCAACAATGTTTTCAGCACAAATCCAAAACATAGCCCATGCTAGCTACCATGAAGAAATTATCTCTATCCCAGATAAAACCAGTACATTCATGCATTATTTTCACCCAGGATTAAATCACCTTGAGGTACACATTGGACTCCCCCGTCCTTCTGCATTATTCACCAAGTGCACCTAGGTCCTGGAGCAAAAACAATCCAATGAATAGGTTTGCCTTTTTCTGAGGAAAGAATAACCCAGACTGTTTTTTCCAGTTAGTTCCTTATAAGTACTATGGGGATCTTATCTCCTTCCACAGTGCACAAGGGCTTTGATTGGGCAGGGCCAGGTCAACTGGCGTATCCTCTATTGTTAACTAGCCAAGTGGCTTCTGCTTGAATGTCCCAGCATCCATTGCTCTCAGTGCAGCTTTTAACAGTACATTGTATCATTTGATTTTCCTGGAGGCTGATGCATGATAGGGGATGTGATACACCCACTCAATACCACCCTCCTTGGCCCAGGTGTTTATGATGCTATTTCAGAAATGAGTCCTGTTGTCTGATTCAATTCTTTCAAGGGTAATGTGTCGCCATAACACTTGCTTCTCAAGGTCCAAGATGATATTCCAGGTGGTGGCATGGGTCACAGGGTATGTTTCCATGCATCCTGTCATCACTTCCACTATGGTAAGCACATTGTGCTTGCCATGGTGGGCTCATGGTAGTGTGATATAAGCAATCTGCCAGGCTTCCTCATACTGATATTTCAGCCATCGTCCTCTATACCAAAATGTCTTTAGCCACTTGGCTTGTTTGATTAAGGCACACATTTAACATTCATGGATAACCTGTGTGGTGGCATCAAGTCAAGTCGACCTCTCAATCATGAGCCCATTTGTATGCTGCATCCCTTCCTACATGTCCTGATGTGTCATGGGCCCATTGAGCTATAAATGGCTCACCCTTCTGTTCCCACTCCAGATTCACCTGAGCCACTTCAATTCTAGCAGCCTGGTCCACCTGCTTATTGTTTCAATGTTCGGATAACCTGTGTGGTGGCATCAAGTCAAGTCGACCTCTCAATCATGAGCCCATTTGTATGCTGCATCCCTTCCTACATGTCCTGATGTGTCATGGGCCCATTGAGCTATAAATGGCTCACCCTTCTGTTCCCACTCCAGATTCACCTGAGCCACTTCAATTCTAGCAGCCTGGTCCACCTGCTTATTGTTTCAATGTTCTTCAGTGGCCCGACTCTTGGGTACCATCTACATAATTGAGCTATAAATGGCTCACCCTTCTGTTCCCACTCCAGATTCACCTGAGCCACTTCAATTCTAGCAGCCTGGTCCACCTGCTTATTGTTTCAATGTTCTTCAGTGGCCCGACTCTTGGGTACATGAGCATCTACATAACATACCTTCACAACCAAGTTTTCCACCCAGGCAGCAATATCCTGTCATGATGCAGCAGCCCAGATGGGTTTACCCATTGCGCTGACAATTATGCTGTTTCCATTGCTGCAATCACCCCCACGGGGCATTTGCCACCATCCAGGAGTCAGTATAAAGTACTGGCCATCTTTCTCATTCAGCAATATTTGTAGCCAGCTGGATGGCTTTCACCTCTGCAAACTGACTTGATTCACCTTCTCCTTGAACAGTTTCCACAACTTAGCGTGTCGGACTCCATGCAGCAGCTTTCCAACTTTGATATTTTCCCACAATACAACAGGATCCATCTGTAAACAGGGCATATTGCTTTCATTTTCTGCTAGCTTATTATACAGTGGGGACTCTTGAGCACAAGTCACCTCCTCTGGTAACACTCCGAAGTTTCAACCACTTCACAATCACTTCCAGAATTCCTGGGAGGTCAGGATTTCCCATTCAAATCCATCATCCTATCAGTGCAACCCACTTACTCCATGTAGCATCAGTTGCATGATGTGTAGAGGGGACCTTCCCTTTGAACACTGAGCCCAACACAGGCAATAATCGAGGTGCCAAAAGGAGCTGTGCTTCAGCACTATTTCTGAAGCTGCTCAAATTCCTTCATATACTGCTAATATTTCTTTTTCAGGTTGCCTCTTCTGACTGGCTCTTCAGCTCCCTCTTAGAAGCTTCTTCATCTCTTAATAAACAAGTTGACTTCTGCTTCCATTGTTTCTGCCTCTTGGGAATAGCCAGGCCATCTCCCCCCAACAAACATCCTATCACTTCATCAAGATTCCACACTTCTTCAGGACTGAAGTTCCAGACCACTGGAGGTGCAAACCTTTCTAGATACCTGTCCATATTCTCCCATGTGCCTTGCCACCCATAACCACACTGCTGCAAGGCCTGGGTCATATTCCTAAATAGCTTGTTAACCTTAAAAAAAGCTGAAACGATATTGCTAAGAAATACGAATAGAAGTATTTAGACTATCCAAGGATGTTCAAGATATTGAAAAGTTATTGTAACAAGGGAGAAAACATGAAGAAAGGTGGTGAAGGCAGCATTCTATATTACCTCCACAAAAAAAAATCTCAGAAGTAGTATAAATGTTAATTTCTCCATGAGATGGTACCTGAAGTACAGTAATGGCTTCAGTACAGAGGTTAAGCTCAAGGCCAGTATTTTAATAATAAATCTCACAGGCAAAACACCACTAAGTGCTACAGAGCACAGTAAACTGCAAAAGTCAACACCAATCTTTAATGTGTACAGAGAAAAAAAAGGAGCATGGCACACATCAGATATGCTAATATCAACAGATGTATCAATATTGTGACCAGCAACTGTTAACAAATATAAATTCCTCCTAATATGTTACGGTCAAACCTGTTATCTCAAACCCTTTGTGCCCCACGTTGGGTGCCAAAAAGGACTGTTATGGCTTAACCCTGGATGGCAACGAAACACTACACAGCTGCTCATTCCTTCCCTCCCTCCCCTCAGTGGGATGAGGAGGAAGAGAATTGGATGAGTGAAAAAGAAACTTGTGGGTTAAAATAAAGACAATTTAATATTTTAAAAGCCATAATTTTTAAAAATTGTAAGTAAAACAAGAAAAAAATAAGAGGGGGGAAGTAAAGCCCAAGAAAGACAAGTGATCCAAATGAAAACAATTGCTCACCACCAACTGACCGATGCCCAGCAGCAAGGTAGCATGGGGAGCAGAAAAGGCCTTGACTCTGTGTAAGCACTGCCCAGCAGCAACTAAAACATCAGTGTGTTATCAACACTTATCAGCACAAATCCAGAGCATAGTCCCACACTAGCTACTGTAAAGAAAATTAACTCTATCCCAGCCAAGACCAGTACAGAAAGTAATAGGAGAAAAACAGCTAATGATACAGAAGCAGAAATAAAGAGAAAGGCTTGGTTTATAACTTGTTTTTTCCAACAGCTTTTAATGAGATGATTTTACTAAATATCATCATACTAGCATCCTAAAACAATAAAACAAACTGTGGAGATTTTTTAGCTACCTGACTCAAGTCATCAAATAATTAAGAAATACTTTCCAATAATTTATACCTTTAAAAGTTATATAACATTAAAAAATTTCTTGCTGAAATTATACACTAATTTCTTTTTTTCTTTAGTCAGCTAAGGTCTTAGACCTGCGAAGACTTTTCACAATGCATAAATGTAAATTCATGTCCAAGTATTTCCAGGATTGGGACATAAAGTATTAAGTGTTTAAGATGAGTGGCTCTCAGTTATTTTTCCTTCTTTTATAGAAGCAATAAGATAATTTTGTGGAATAATAACTCCATTTTAACCACCAGACTTGGCAAGCTGCTTTGGTATTATAATTTCAAGTTCATAATCAGCAGAAGTATAACAGCAAAAGGTAGCAGGACAAAACCAAACCAAAACCCCAGAAGTTTAGAAAATTTGTTTCAGTAATTTATCTTCCAAAGTGAAAGGATTATTAAATGAAAAAGAAGAACCTGAACTTAACACTTATATCTTTGAGAAGCTAAGGTCAGCCTTTTTGTGAGGATGCACTGCTATATCCTAACAAAACCCGATTTTCTTTTTTAAAAAAAACTCCAAAGGCATTTTGCAGAAAACTGCATTATACAACACAAACTAAAGAACAGGTGGAGCATTCTTCTCACTAAAAAGGTATAACATATATGGACATTTAGGAGAGAGTAAATCACTTACCTTTTCTAAATCTTCAATTTCAGAGCTGAAATTTTTGTTTTCTTCCATCATTTCCTCCTCTTCTTCAAGAGTTCGCTCATCATCATAATCATGTACCAGCATTTCAGCAGAAGGGTCAAAGTCATGATCCTCAGACGATAAAGAGCCAACTATCAAAAAACCCTAATTTGAGTAATTTTTTTTTCCATATCAACATATGAAATTACATCAAAGAAAAAAAATAAGGTTGCATGAGTTTTTACATACAGGGTCAGAACTCTCAATAGAATAACTGGAAGAAATTCTTAACTACCTGAAAAATTCAACTATTTTAGCTGGCCTTCCCTTTTCGTACTTTTAAGTAATAGGTGCAGTTTTCTCTCCTGCAGTATAGAGTACTTGGGAAAAGTATCTAAACTACTGAAACAAAGTCTCAGAAAGTACTATCCCAAACTAATATTTTACTGAATAAAAGACTGCTTTAAAAATGTTCAACAATGAAAATTACTGAAATGCAGAGTTGTTTTGTTCTTCAATGTTCACTTTCTTAAGGTTTTCGTGATGGAGGAAAGAAACAAACTAGGATATTTCTCACATCTGGTTTCTCCTAGTTCTTATGTACTAGTGCTCAGCCAATGCTGAGAGCAGGTACACAGAAGCAAACGCATTCCCCAAATATTTTTCATGAGTAGCCCTGCTGATGTTAAATATGCTTCCTTGTGTAAATATTCCAAAGAACCTTAACAGCAGTTAAAACCTTAGCAATTACATATCATTATGATTTTAAATGTTTTCTGATATTATCAAAAATTTAAAAAATTACACAACTCTGAAGTTATCAGCAACAGAAGTGATCTCTCTCCAGGCTATATGGC
>NW_008650969.1:0-361 GCF_000695815.1 Acanthisitta chloris | reverse complement strand
GACTTAAAAGTGCTACAAAACTTGATTTTCATTTTGGGTTCCAAGCAGCCAATTACTGTGACCAGAGGTAAGGGAAGAACTCTACAGAGCACATCTCTTTTTAAAATCATTTAGGTGGTTAGTTACATGAACATGAAGCATTAGGAAAGCTACAAGGCAACAGGAGGTAAGTTTGGGAAGGAGCAGAAAGAAGAGAGCAGCATGCAGGCAGCAGGCTAGGTGCTGGGGCAGAAGGTGGGCAAAGACAAACCTGGGCTCGAACTCCCAAAGGAAGCCTGTAGGGAGAGAAAAGAGCAAAGTGAGACACAGGCTCCCTCCAACCCAGCAGCAGGTAGAGGGGCTCCATTTCACACCCCCTCCA
>NW_008650968.1:6389-7048 GCF_000695815.1 Acanthisitta chloris | reverse complement strand
ACTGGTCCAGCACTGGTCCAGCACTGGCATCCCACTAGCCACCCCGGGGGTAAGTCCCCACATGGTGGGTTGCAGGGCACCCGAATGTCTTTCAAGGATCCCAAGGTCACAGAAGTCATGGAATGGTTTCAGTTCGATGGGACTGTAAGGATCATCATTCCATGGGCAGGGACACCTCCCACCAGCCCAGGTTGCTCCAAGCCCCATCCAACCTGGCCTGGAACACTCCCATTTTAGCAGCCACAGCTGCTCTGGGCAACCTGTGCCAGTGCCTCACCACCCTCACAGCCAGGAATTCCTTCCCAATATTCCACCTAAATCTTCTTCTCTTAGTTGGAAGCCATTCCCTGTGTCCTGTCCCTCCAGGCCCTTGTCCCAAGTGCCTCTGCAGCTTTCTCAAGGCTCTTTAGGTAGTGCAAGGGACTCTGAGGTCTCCCTGGATCTTAGGTTCTTGACTGAATCCCTTGGAGCTCATCCCACAAGGATTATCTGCTGAGAAATTGAGGAACACAGCCTAGAGCCGTCCCAGCCTCCAACTCCACAACTCCTAGACTGATTTGGGTGGGAAGGATCTCAAAGTTCATCCCATTCATCTCCATGAGCAGGAACACCTCCCATCAGCCCAGGTTGCTCCAGGCCCCCTCCAACCTGGCCTGGAA
>NW_008650968.1:0-6330 GCF_000695815.1 Acanthisitta chloris | reverse complement strand
GAATTCCTTCCCAATATCTGTTCTCGCCCTGCCCTCTGGCAGTGGGAAGCCATTCCCTGTGTCCTGTCCCCCCAGGGCCTTGTCCCAAGTCCCTCTGCAGCTCTCTTGGAGCCCCTTGAGGCACTGGAAAGAGCTCTAAGGTCTCCTTGGAGCCTTCTCTTCTCTGAGCTGAACACCCCCAGCTCTCCCAGCCTGGATCTGTGACCTCCTCTGGACTCCCCTGCAGCTCCACATCCCTCAGCTGTTGGATCCCACAGCTGGAGGCAGCACTGCAGGTGGGTCCCACCTGAGCAGGGCAGAGGGACAATCCCTGCCCAGCTGTGGGATGAGCCCAAGAGCTGCATCCCAGGCTCCCAAAATACAGAGGTGCACTGCTGTCAGGTCCTGCAGAGATCCACCTCATCTCAGCTGCTCCTACAAAGTCCTGGAGAGCGGGATGGCTGGGCTTGACTTCCTTGGAGGGACAGGGACACCAGGGAAAGGGTTGTGAGAGCTTAAAGGAAGGTGTGAGGAATATGGGATATACCTGCCCGAGGGGCCTCGACTTTGCTCTGCTGCTGCAGTGCCCTTGGCAGCTCCCAGGGGAAATTGAGGCAGGAAAACACCCTGTGTCCCAGCAGCATCATTTCTGGCTACACACACCGTGGGGAAAACATAGAACCACGGAACCATGGGATTGTTTAGGCTGGAGAAACCCTCTGGGATCATCACGTCCAACCATCCCCAGCACAGCCAAGGCCACCACTAACCATGTCCCCAAGTGCCACATCCACATGGATTTAAATCCCTCCAGAGATGGTGCCTTCACCACTGGCAGCCTGGGCCAGGAATGGACAGCCCTTTCCAGGGGGGATTGTTTCCAATATCCAACCTGAACCTCCTCTCATCCTGCGCCTTGTTCCCTGGGAGCAGAGCCTGACCCCACCAGGCTGCACCTCCCATCAGGGAGTTGGAGAGAGCAGAAGGTTCCCCTGAGCCTCCTTTCCTCCAGGCTGAGCCCACCCAGCTCCATTCCGTTCCCTGGACATGCTCCAGCCCCTCAATGTCCTTGTGAGGGCCCAGAGCTGTCCCCAGGACAGGAGATGCCCCAGCAGTGCAAACCTTCTGTCTTGGGCACCAGAACAAGGCCTGAGAGACAGGACACCTTGGCCAGGTGACCTGAGAGGTGCTGACACCAAACTCCCACAGATCTCCTCCCTCCCAAGTTCCTTCCTGTGTCTCATCCCACAAGGCAAAGCCCCTGGGTTGAATCAGATAATTAGGTAATAGTTGGTGCCTTCCAATCCTCCTGGCAGGAAAGTTGTGCTTTAATTAAAACCTTTGAGGAGTTAATCTGTGTTACTGATTCCCTGGGGGCTGGAGGAGCCACCTGAAGAGCCCTTTTTCCCAAGGGAATGAGGGGGCTTCCGTAGGGACATGGCAGCAGCCACAGGCTGAGGGATGTGGCTCCTGAGAAGCCCTTGATGTGCCCAGCCCTAAACCAGTCCTAAAGTCATTTGGATGGGGAATTGAAAGCCTCAGATGAAGGAAGTATTCCTATAGTGGAGGGAAGTGACCCTAAAGGACATTCCCAGCTGCTCCATTTGCTGCCTCCTCATCACAGCCTTTCATTCCCTGCTGACTCTGGAAGAGCATGTGTGATGCTGAGGGAAGAAGCTAAAGGAGATGTGGCATATCTCAGCCCACAAGTCCTCCGTGGCCACCTTGGGGCCTCGGGCACAGCCACCACCACCTCCTCCAACAAGCCCTGGGGCCCTCCCAGCCCTCACCCACAACACCTAGGGCTGCCTGGAACCCCAAGTCATTCCCAAGGGAAAATCCTAGCATAATCTCTGCCCTCAGAGCAATGGTAGGCAGGAACATCCCTGTGCAGGACCAAGATGGATCCATGGAGGTTGGGATGGGGATCCAGGTCACTCCTGGCATGTGGTTCCTGATTTATGGTCCAACGAGAAGAGCTCCCAGCAGAGCCCTCAGCACCTCTCTGTTACCCCCACAGGGATCCCAGCATGCTCCAGAGCTCAGCACCAAGGGCAGGATGGGCATATGGAGCACCAGGAGGGACCACAGTGCCCCAAATCCCAGGATTCCACTGCAGAACCCTCCCAGAGGCAGCTGGTGCAGAAGAAGGCAGCAATCCTAAGGCACCTGGAGCTGAGTCACACCAGGAGGACAGTGAGGAGCTGGTCACGCTGGGCACCTCCTTTGTCAAACACATCCATGCCTGGCCATCTGCTCCCTCCTTCCTTGCATCCATCAGCTCTCTCCTGCAGCTGTTTCCATGGCCACGGAGCTGCTGCAGCAACCGCAGCTCCGACACATCCAAGACATCCATCCTTTACCTGCCACATTGCCCAGGGATGGGCAATGGTCCTCACATTCCATGTGCCACCACCTCTCACACATCTCTGTGGTCCTTCTTGCATGAGCATCTGTGTTTTTGGCACAGGAGGGACAAGGACAGGGAGAAAGGACACTGACACAGGGCAAGGTTGTGGACTTATGGAATGGTTTGGGTTGGAAGGAACCTTAAGGATCATCCAGTTCCATGGGCAGGGACACCTTCCACCAGCCCAGGCTGCTCCAAGCCCCATCCAACCTGGCCTGGAACACTCCCAGGGATGGAGCAGCCACAGCTGCTCTGGGCAACCTGTGCCAGTGCCTCGCCACCCTCACAGCCAAGAATTCCTTCCCAATATCCCATCTCTCCCTGTCCTCTGGCAGTGGGAAGCCATTCCCTGTGTCCTGTCCCTCCATCCCTTGTCCCAAGTCCCTCTGCAGCTCTCCTGGAGCCCCTTGAGGCACTGGAAGGGGCTCTGAGGTCTCCCTGGAGCTCAGTGTTTGGCTTGAGTCCCTTGGAGCTCATCCCACAGGGACTGTCTGATAAGAAACAAACCAATATGGAGCTATCCCAGCTCCAACTCCATGGAATCACAGGATCCCAGACTGGTTTGGGTTGGAAGGGACATTAAAGCTGATCCCTTAAGGATCATCCCACCCTGCCCCCTGCCATGGGCAGGGACACCACCCACCAGCCCAGGTTGCTCCAAGCCCCATCCAGCCTGACCTGGAACACTCCCAGGGATGGAGCAGCCACAGCGTCTCTGGACAACCTGTGCCTGACATGCCTCAGCTCCAGAAGTTACTGTGGGCAAGTCAACAGGTCACCTGAGCCCACTTGGAGCTATTTCCACAGGCTGCTGATGTCTCCAAGGGATCACACATGTATTACAGACCTAGTTTTCCTGGAAAAATGGTCCAGCAAGGACCACCTCTCTGTGAAAGCTTCATATCCCCTTCCAGAATCAGCAGGGAATGAAGGGCTGGTGGTGAGGAGGCACCAAATGGAGGAGGTGAGAATGTCCTTTAGGGTCACTTCTCACCACTATGGGAATACTCAACATCCTTCTGCATTCCACAGTTGTTATCCTTAATTTAAGGCACTTCTTGCTGGATTCAGGCACCTCATTGCACATTTGTTCCTGGGTTTGGCCTGCAGCATTCCAATGGGTTTGAGCATTGACTCAACATTCCTCATTCCAAGGCCAAATTCCCCTCCAGGCCTGCCATCCCCAGGGATGGAGGTGTGAGGCATCAGCATTTATACATGGGCAGAAAGTGACAGGACACAGGGAATGGCTTCCCATGTCAGAGGACAGGGAGAGATGGGATTCTGGGAAGGAATTCCTGGCTGTTAGAGTGATGAGGCACTGGCACTGGTTGCCCAGAGCAGCTGTGGCTGCTCCATCCCTGGGAGTGTTCCAGGCCAGGTTGGATGGAGCTTGAAGCAACCTGGGCTGGTGGGAGGTGTCCCTGCCCATAGAATGAGATGAGCTCTAAGGTCCCTTCCACCCAAACCATTCCATGATGATGCCATGACATCCCTGCCTGCCTGACACCCACAGTGTTTGCCCACCTGGATCTTTTCCAGCCCTGTTTTAGTAAATTATGGGATTTGCTGTGGCTATTCCCTGGATAATTGCACTACTGAGCTGTAGTTATTCCTGGCTCATTATTTATAGATAAATTATTTATCCCTAAAGCTGTGGATCTAGTATGTGTTCCTGATCCTTTAAATGGGAAGGGTCCTGCAAACTCTTCCACTTCCCAAATTCCATGAAGGTGTTGAGTGGTGCTAAATCACTACCTCAGACTCCTGTCCAGACAGAGAGAGCTCTGCTCTTCCCAATCCATAGAAAACCCTCCCAAGGGATTTATATCTGGTAGAAAACACAGAGGATAAAATTAGCTTCCTTTTTCCCCCTCTTTTCCAAAGGAACTAAAAGCCAGACTTGGCCCAGGGTGAAATTCCCAGAGAAAACCTCAACTTGACCTCTTGTTGCTGGGATCGGGGCAGGGAAGTGCTTGCTTCCTGTGTGTCAGTGGGAATTACATCCTATTCCCATTCCCATGTTACTGCTGAGCAGGTTGGATCCCTGATGGATGAGGGTCAGTGTCCTGGAAGAAGGCATGGAGCTGCCCAGGGATGTCCCCACCAGGCTCTGAGGGAGAAAGAGGTGAGTTCATGGAGCATCCACTTGGATTTATGACAACGCTCATTCCACCAGGAATGTGTGTCCATGGATGCACAGGAGCAGTGAAGGAAAGGTTAAAGGAATCATGGAGTTGGCACAGAGGCTTGTGCTGGATTTCATGGAGCAGCCAGATAGCAGGAAAAGGAGGAAGAAATCCAGGATATCAGAGAAGAACAAGGATAAGGTGACATGGAGATGAAGCCACCAAACACCCACTGATGGATATCCAGAGCTGGATAATGGCAGGAGTCATTTGCCAGGGATTTATGAGCTTGGATAACAAGAGTGAAGATCCCAAACATCCCATAATAGTCCTGCCATCTTGTTTCCAGTCAGGAGGAATTCAGGAGAGGTGGTGAGTTAATATCCAGTGTCTCCAGTCCACAGTGACCTCCCAATTTCCCTGCACACACTGCTGTCACCACTGCTTCCAGAGGTATTATCCCAGCAGGATATGGTGGGATATTCACAGGATCCTGAAGTTTAGGGCATCTCATCCAAGGAGAAACCTTCCATGTCCATCTCTACCTAACAGCAAAGTTCCCTGAGAGCCAAGTGCTGCTCCAACCACATCACAATTCAGTGCCTCAAGGGCTCCAAGAGAGCTGCAGAGGGACTTGGGAGACAAGGGCCTGGAGGGCCAAGACACAGGGAATGGTTTCTCACTGCCAGAGGACAGGGAGAGATCAGATATTGGGAAGGAATTCTTGGCTGTGAGGGTGGTGAGGCACTGGCACAGGTTGCCCAGAGCAGCTGTGGCTGCTCCATCCCTGGGAATGTTCCAGGCCAGGTTGGATGGGGCCTGGAGCAACCTGGGCAGATGAGAGGTGTCGGGATTGAAACGGGATTTAAGGACCTTTAAGGTCCTTTCCCACCCAAATCATTCTGCGATACAGTGATTCCATGATTCCATGACTCTCTTGCTGTGCCACCAGGAGGACACAAGGACATTATTTACATGAAGATTCCCCATGGATCATCCTGCCTAGGGGTGGGAGTCTCCATGCACAGCCCCCACAGATCCTGTCCTGAGGGCCATGGGGTCAGTGCTGTCACCTAAGACCACCTGGCTCAGGTGGGGACATGGCACATTCCATCCCTACAGCCCCTCAGTGTCACCCTCAGGGCAGGGGACAGGGACAGGGACCAAGGGACAGGGGACTGGGACAGGAGACAGGGGACAAGGGACAGGGACAGGAGACGGGACAAGGGACATGGGACGTGGCCAGAGGATAGGGGACAAAGGACAAGGGGCAGGGGACAGGAGACAGGGAATAATGGACAAGGGGGACAGGGGACAAGGGATGGGAGCAAGGAACAGGGGACAGGGAATGGGAACAGGGACAGGGGATGGGGACAAGGAACAGGTCATAGGAGACAGGTCACAAGTAACAGGTGACAGATGACAAGGGACAGGGGACAGGGAAGGTGACAGGTGAGAGGTGAAGGTGACATATGACGGGTGACAAGGGACAAGGGAGAGATAACAGGTGACAGGTCACAGGGGATCTATGACAGGGGACAGATGACAAGGGACAAGGCACATATGACAGGTCACAGGACACAGGTGAAGGTCTCAGATGACATGAGAGGTGACAAGGGACAGGTGACAGGTGTCACAGCTGATAAGGGAGCAGTGACAAGTGATGGGTGGCAGGGGACTGGGGGGCAGTGACACGTCAGAGGTGACACATGTCAGAAGTGACACACGTCACGGATGACACATGTCACAGGTGACGAATGACAACCGACAGGTGCCGCGTGCCTGTCCCCGCCCTGGGCGCTGCCATGGCGC
>NW_008650967.1:0-5990 GCF_000695815.1 Acanthisitta chloris | reverse complement strand
ACTGACCCCTGGGGAACACCAGTAGTGTCCAAACGCCAACTGGATGCGGCACTGTTCACCACCAATCTCTGGGCCCAAACTGACCCCTGGGGAACACCAGTAGTGTCCAAACGCCAACTGGATGCGGCACTGTTCACCACCAATCTCTGGGCCCAACCATCCAACCAGTTCTTAACCCAGCAGAGAGTGTCCCTGTCCAAGCTGTGAGCTGCCAGCTTTTTCAGGAATATGCTATGGGACATGGGGTCAAAGGCTTTGCTGAAGTCCAGGTAGACTACATCCATAGCCTTCCCTTTATCCTCCAGGCAGGTCACCTGATCCTAAAAGGAGGTCAGGTTGGTCAGAAATGTTGTGGTGGATTTGTTAACATTCTGTGTTTAGATTTAAGTGTTTCGGTTTTTACAGAGAAAGGTGTCTCAACAACGCTATATGACAGAACACAACAATGCTGAGATTGTCTTATTTACTTAAAATATTGATGTTCAAAAATAATGCTTGTTAAAACCATTGTCATCGCATTCAGCAAATATTTGTTTAATCATGAAACATATACATTTTTATCGCAAGTGTCCTGGCTTCTGCCTGAAGCTGTGTGTCATCTGAAATCCATTATTTAAATTTATACCTTAAAAAACCTCTCAAATGTCAGGGTTCATGATGGGAATTTCTTGGGCAATTTAAACTAGCAAAAAAGACCCCAAACCTCTGCAAAAGCATTCACTTCCTTTTTAGCAATTCTTCCTTGCATTTAGGGACTTGGAATAGTAATTCACCTTACCTGAAAGGATTAAAAAGCTTAAGAAAATATAAATAAAATAATCTATGTCTGAATCTAAATTTTTCTGTGTCTTTCAGGTGTCACTAACTGAAACAGATGTCATTACTATTGAAACAATATCTAGGATATATGTGCCCTAGTTGAGGAAGATTTATTACTGTGTGATTTTTTGTAATTTTGTTTTTCCTTAAAAACTTTTATTATACTGCTAAATATGTGAGTACTACTAGTAGACTGGCATGTGCTCTGACTTCTAGTCTGCTTATGACAGGTAACACCAAATGTCCAAATTATACTGTCTGTGCTAAAATAGCCCAAATAATGGAGCTTTCAATTAGGCTAGTCTTTCAGGTACTTTTATCAGACTCTGAAAATTATGTGGAAATTATATGGCTTGGTATTGATCAAGTAACTCTCTTTTTCAATTGAATGTGAAGTGCTTTTCCTAGTTGTTTTCTCCTTTTTCCTGATAAAAGGCACTAGACCCACCATAGAAAATTGCATTTAAAGTATTCCCTTCTGCTTTCATTGGCAGTCATCAGTACACTCATCAGTTTAAAGTTCATGATGTCTTCTATATAATTTTCTTGGCTTGCAATCATGCTGCTGCATTTATTTTTCTTTAAACACTGCAAATTGAACCCGAGTTTCTCTGTATCTGAGGGTGGCATAGCTATTCCATTAGTCTGAGGTGAAATGATGCTTCTCTTTAGTATTCTTTTCCCTTAAGATTTTCCATCCACAGAGTTCTGCACAGAGATTTGTGGAGCTACGGTATGGTCATGGCCATGATAAGAAGGAGGATGTCATTGTAGATGGGACTAGACTCACTCTCAGTTTTTAAGACAAACAGAATTAAGCAGAAGGGCATAAATGTTTTTGTACAGAAATAAAACACATTTTTTTATTATGGAAGAATAGTTTTGAATGGGGAAAACAGCAGTATTGGTTTCTCTGATTATCTTTTTGAGGAGGGAGTATACACAAATGCAGTAGAAGAAAGTGTAAGACACGATGATGCTGCCAAAGTAATGAAAGAGAGGAGAAGGGCTGTGAGTAAAAAAATTATCTCCCATAAATTGTCTGAACCCTAGCTCAGGGTCAGCCTAGGTCAGAGTTTCTCACTATGAGGTTACTGACACGATATCGTGTAATGAAGGGATTTTATAATGATGAATTAAACAAACCTATCTGAATGTACAGCCTTGCTATCAAAATAGTACAGACTATAGAATTAAGAACTAGACAGTTCAGGATTGGAATCTGTAATTAGTAGGCACTTTTTTTTCCAATGACTGGCCTATTTTCTCTTTGTGTGTCATTTCTTTATGTGTACAAAAATGGTTTGCAATTACGGATTTTTGGGGGAGATAGAAGGAGGAACTTCTGTTTTTAATGCAGGCATTGCCACCTACTGAATTTTTTTCATTGAGTAAGCCTAACCATAATCTTCTAATTTGAACAATTTCTTTATTAATGTGGAGAGATACAAAGCATTTTCACAGTTTGTGCTCTTTAGCGGAGATACCATGAAGAAACAAAAGGCAGTCTTTTCTTCTTTGATAGAATGTTGATCAAATGAGAGTGGATATCAAATGGTTGTATGACTGGGAATGAATCGAATTGTGTGGGTTGACAACTCAATGAGAGAGATGCTAGAGAAATTCAGGTATACCTGATACACCACTTACTGATTTTGTGGGCAGTCATCCTGGTTTTGGCTGAGATAGAGTTAATTTTCTTCCTAGTAGCTGGTGTGCTGTTATGTTTTGGATTAAGTATGAGAATAATGTTGATTAACACACTGATGTTTCAGTTGTTGCTAAGTAGTGCTTACTTTAAGTCAAGAACTTCTCAGTTTTATGTGCTCTGCCAGTGAAGAAGTGCACAAGAAGCTGGGAGGCAGCATAACCAAGATAGCTGACCCAAACTGGCCAAAGGGATATTCTACACCATGGAACATCTGTCCAATATATAAACTGAGGGGAGTTGAGTGGGAGCCACCTATTACAACTCAAGGATTGTATTATGTATGACTTGTCTTTCTTGGGTTTTATTTATCTCTGGTTTTTTGGAGTCTCACTTTTGTTAGTTTTTGGTGTTGTTATTACTATTATTATAATAACATTTTAATTATATTGGGGTTTATCCTCATTTTTACCCAGTTCACCTTCCTATCCATCTCGGTGTCTTGCAGTCATGCCACTGCATTTATTGTTCTTTAAACTCTGCAAATAGAACCCGAGTTTCTCTGCATCCGAGAGTGGCATAGCCATTCCATTGGTCTCAGGTGAAAGGATGCATCCGTTTAGTATCCTTTTCCCTTAAGATTTTCTATCCACAGAGTGGATGTGGGGTGAGCAGCTGTGTAGTACCTAGTTTTCAACTGGGGTTAAACCACAAAGGCATGATATTGAATGTTGGTCAATTGCAACCCACAGGAAAAGAAAAAAAATATTGCTTTTCATGTCTACAGCTACTCAGCATTGAATTGTACTGTATTCATGATAAGTTTGAGGAACAACTGTTTTCTGACTAAGAACAAATACTGTTTGCATAATCTCTATTTTTAGTATTATTTTTATTCCTATTTTTACATATATATTTGTTGTACCGTATTCATCCTTTTTCATGAGGATTAAGGTGCATTCGAGGGCAATACCATCAGGGTTTTTTGTAATTTTTATGAGGTAATAACATACATGAATCATTAGCCCAAAATGTAACTGAAGCCAGAAACTGTGGCATTTGAGTAAGCTGTGTGTTTCTAGTGATATGAAGACTGTCCTCAGTTAAAAAATAACTAACTAACAGATGTTTAGAATAGATCTCTTTGATTAACAATGCAAGTCAAACCCGAAATAGTTGACTAGGAAATAAATTTCTTTCCAAGCCAATTTTATCATAAATTTATTATACCATGCTTGCTAGACCATTGGGTTGCACTGGGCCACTGTTACAATTTTGAGTGTTAATTAAGCTTCCCTGAATATTTGATATTTTGCTTTAGTGAGGGGGAAAATAGTAAAAAGGGTTCACAGCACACCAACTTCAGATTCTTTTTTTGTTTCTCACAGAGTGAAATTCTGTCCTACTCCTTGACAATCTTTATCGACTTAAAGCATTTGAGTCAATATGAAATCAGAGGAAATGTGAATGAAGGGCTAGATTCACAAAACTAATGGCAAAGTGATTTTCTCCCCCCTTGCAGTATGTACCTCTGGGTGTAAATCACCAACACTGGAAGTTCTCATTCTCATTCACACCTCAGCCTCAGGAGGTGTGAATTTAATCACTTAACTCAAATTAATGCCCTAGCTACCAACAGGTAAGTATTCTAAGGTCTCCTTTTTTGATACTGCTTTATCTTGCTTAGTAAAGTTAGGAAAACTCAGTGAGTCAGTCAACTGTAGCACTAGACTGGAGCATTGCTCTCTGTCACTGACTCTAAGACTGCTGTATTTTATACAAATTAAAGCTGTTTCACAAAAAGAAATGTGAAAGACTCAAATCAGAATTTTTTATAGTATTTTAGTGTTTAGGAAACTTACTTGTGAGGTGAGAAACTTCTGCTGAATTCACTTTCTATTTAATTTGAGAACAGGTATTAAAGTTCAGATTTCACAGGTGGTATAAATAAGGTGATTCGACAGACACCATTGAAATGAAACCCCTTTGCACCAGCACAGAACTAAGGCTTGTATGAATAATGAAGTGCAGCTATAAAAGTTAAGTTTCAAAATATCATTATTGTTTGAACTGCTGCTTACATGAAAAATTGAATGATCATTCAAAATTATGTTTTGCTTACTGTTAACTTTGTCTGTTTAAAGTAACATTTTTATAACTTTGCCCTTGTCTTCTTTTCTTTTTAACAGCACCTTCAGGCTTGAAGGAATAATTACATTTGGAGGCACACCAGTTAATTTCTTGCATATCAGGTTCATCATTGTGACTTCTTGCAGGCCAGATCTGAGAAGTAACCAGGAACCTGATCCATAGTGGAGAATGGAAAAGTCCTTCAAGTCTGAGCACAACTGATCACTAGTGTAATCTGCATTGAATCATCTTTCTCAGATCTGACAGCTACAAGCTGAGTCCTGGCAAAAGCCACAGCCTTAAATTTGATTCAGTGGGAAAGAAGGATAAGAGAACTAAATGTCTTGCCCCATTGCAAAAACTGCTGTGTTCAAGCCTGACATTTGAGTTCTGTGCTGAGCAACCAGAGTAACAAACTATGAGTTTTTCATGGGTACAGCCAGCATCCACAAATATTTCAATATGTAGCCAAAAGGAGAAATGAAGCATCTAGGTGGTCTCAGAAAACAAATGCATTTATGGTAACAGAGGAATGATACTCACTGTGGGGAAAGAAGACCTCTGTCATCCCTTGTACATATTCAAAGCCATACAGGAACAGGGCATAGGTGAAGTTAAATCACTTAGAAGGATGCTGCCTCCTGCTCTCCACCCAACTTTGAAGAAGTTCCACTGTTAGAGATTACATCTCAATGCACTTCTTGTATTTGCACTGTCACTTCCATTCAGGGTAATGATGTGTGCCACCATTTGCACAGATGGCCCCAGGAGATTTTTGACCACAACAGGCTATACTTCGCTGGGGCTCCAAAAGGAAGTAAAAATTTAGCACTGGAGAAAGACATTTGCGCTCTCTTTCACTATGGGGATCTCTTCACAGAAAGGTCTATGGTCCTTTCGTAGGATTAATTAAATACATGCATATACATACATATATATATATGTATATATATGAAAAAAGCATCAACATGCTAAGGTGTATTTAAAAAGGGGATATAATCTTTTTTAAGAGCATCCATTTTTTATCGTGTTAGCAGCCAAGAAATTAATTTAGTCTATTGAATTATACATCCAAAATACTCCTATTGAACATTGACATTTTAGTCCCAGTTGCTGTTAAAGAAGTCATTTGTAATATGTATTTGACATAAAACTTTTCTAGCCATTTGTCTATACTTCATGGAGAAATCTATCAGACAAGCAGCATTTTCAGTTTATTTTTCTAAATAAATGTGTTGTTTCTATTATTTGCAGTCACTCATTTTGGCTGTTTTTCATTATCTCCAAAAGTGATTTAAAGACAGAACCAAAACACAGGAATTGTTTGTTCTTGTTAAGCGTTAATGATTTGCTGACTGAAAGCTTTAATATAAATACTGTAATTTGTAAAATG
>NW_008650966.1:25674-25878 GCF_000695815.1 Acanthisitta chloris | reverse complement strand
GTACAGCTGGGGCGGCTGAAAGGCTTGCGCGGTGCGCAGTGCGAGCAAACGAAAGTGAAAGTTAGGCTTTGGAGTTCGGGTTTGGTTGTGTTTTCTCAGATGTGTTGATGGGGCTTTTTTAGCGTGGAGCTCGAGGAGAACGTTGCCGAAGTGTCGGGAGTTTACCCGTCGGCCGGAGGAAGGCCAAAGGGGTATTTTGCAATT
>NW_008650966.1:12305-25645 GCF_000695815.1 Acanthisitta chloris | reverse complement strand
TGTGCAGGAAAGCCCTAAATTCTAGTGCAAACTCCTCCACGCAGCTGGGTCTGGACAGCAACAGGCAAATCCGACAGTGCGGCTGCAGGCACACAGCGCAGCCAGAGTCGGAGCTGGGCGAGCGGGAAGGTTGTACAGTATCCAGTGGTACTGCCACTGGCCCTTGGGTGGGTGTTTGTGCCAGACTCAGTGCCTTTCACCCTGCTCCGAGGGCCTCTCCGGGAGAATCTACCCGAAATGAATCGCTGCTCTGGCCGTGCAGTGCCAGCCCTGAAGCTTTTTCTGCTCTGCACTTCGCTTCTGCTTTTGCTGCCCGGTAGGTCACCTGCAGCTAACAGAAGCGCAGGCTCCCTGCCCGTGCACTGGCACTCGGGGTGTTGGTCCCTGGATGCAGCTCGTTTGCTCTCGGCAGTGCAGGTTGGGGAACACAGTGTTGCTTTACACTGCAGAAGGTTAATGTGCACCGAAGCCTTTGGCAGGATTTTGGCACCTTTCAGGGACATGGTATTTGTACCAAGAAGATGAGCAGGTTGCTGAAAGGTGTCTGAATGTCCCTGAGCAGGTAGTGCAAGTGTCCTCTTGTTCAGGATGTGGGTAGAGGAGTGGGGTGAAAGCTGCAGAAGTGAGATCTGTGGGGTGTGCTGGGCTGTGAGGCTGAAGAACTTCAACTTGCATTCCTCCCAGGACATGTGCTTTCAATTTCAAGTTAGAGGGCATGGAAATTTTTTAAATAGTGTCTTTAAAGTTAGTATGGTAAGGAATTCCTCCCAGGACATGTGCTTTCAATTGCAAGTTAGAGGGCATGGAATTTTTTTAAATAGTGTCCTTAAAGTTAGTATGGTAAGGCAAGTTGGGATATATAATTTACACAGAAAAAAAATTACTCTTTTTCTATGTAACTGTTTTGTTTGGGTTTTTTTAGAAAAAGATGCATTGACAATGATATTCTTACTGTTTCTGTACCTTGATGCAACCAGTTTAATCCAGTCTGAGAGGCACACCAAGGTTAGGTTAGGTGCTTGAAGGGTGATTCCCAGGGTCCTTATAGACTGTTTTATTTTTCAGCTATAACCATGGAGAACCTGCCTAATGCCAACAGCAGATTTGCACTTGATCTGCTCAGAAGGTTTAGTGAGGCCAACCCAACAGGAAATGTTTTCTTCTCTCCTGTCAGTGTCTCTGCTGCTCTGGCCATGGTCCTTTTGGGGGCCAGAGGTAATACAGAGGCCCAGGTGCTGAAGGTTAGTGAAAACAAAATTGTCTTTCATTTTATATTTTATTTACATTAAAAATGGTTGTATTGTAGAGGAGGGAAGATGAACTGAGAACAAGATTTCTGTGGTGCAAACTGAGTCTTCCTCAGACTCTTTTCTGCAGTTAGTTACCATCTGCCTGTGCTGCTCCAGAGCATTCTTTCATTTTTTTCTATGGTCCTTGTTTCTAATTTAATTTCATTTGTTACTTCTTGAGGTAGGAAACTAATTACATTAATTAATCAGTCACCTGCTCAGAAGACTGATTAATTAATGTAATTGATTGGGATTTCCAGCAGCAAGGCCTTCTGAGTTTTCATGAGGCATTTCGATAGACTATTGCCTTATAACCCAAGGTCACCAATGGTATGTTCATTGCTAATAATACTGTGTATTTTGTAAAAAAAACACAATAGTAATATATAGTTTTATATTTGAAGTGTAACAACTATGATGGTACATTGTGATGCTACTTAGGTATCAGTATCTTAGTAACAGCTAGACACTGGGATACCTTGGAAGAGCTAAGCCTGTGTGCTTATCCTTACCAAAGCCTTAGCTTAGGTAGGATAGTTTAAAAGAAACCTTATAAATTGCAAAAATGAGATCTCCTGCGTGGAAGTGACTCAGTCACTATTAATTTTTTTGCCTTTGCTAGGCTAACCCCTGTAAAAGGGTGTATGAGGCTTTTCATTGCAGTCATCATCATGTATTTGCCTATGAATAATGTCACCTTTGTATTCTGGACTTTGGGAGGAGCTGTTTTATACTGTTGAGTGGTGCTGTGCTTACTGAGTAAGACAATAAAATCATATTCTCACTACTTGTTCAAACAGACTTTGAACATATTTCATGTAATCAGACAGGCAGCCCCACCTAGGATGAACCTACTGACAGCAGAAATCACACAGAAGGAACCAGGGGGGAAATATGTTTCAACACAGTCACCATCAATAGGGCATGTTCCCATACCATAATGCTTTACTTATGAACACAGTGCTCATTAAAGAGGCAGTGATTGGTACTGTCAAGGCCTGTTTGTGGCATACAGAATTTTCTTTCTGTGATCATACTATTGTGAATTGCCTCCATGATGTTTTTGCTCAGTCGTTCGTCTATACAGCACAGTTTGCACTAAGGTGGGCAGCAAGGCCTGAACGAAAACTCAGTGAAAGTAAATGCTTTTCTTTGAATCCAATGACAGCAGCCTTCCATATTGGGAAATGCATGGTTTAAGTTGATGTGAATGTTCCTGCTTCATAAGAAATGCCCTTCCCTATCATTGAGGTCTGGCAATTTCTGCTGTCATATCTATAAGCCTTGGCCAGCCAGCTTGCCCCTGGGAAGGCAGTTAGTGGTAAGAAGAAACTGCAGTAATGCATTTGATTTTTAGATGATACTGGGGTTCATATATAGAAACAGTTCTATTTTCATAAACCATAAAAGATAAGTGTTCCAAGTTTTCTTGAGGCCAAACGGGAAACCAAGAAAGCCAAAGTATCTCCATGGCTTCATCTCTCTTTTCAATTCCCCACCTGGGTCTGAGTTCACAGGCCCGGTGGTTCACGGAGGAGGTGCACGCCCCACCTGGGTCTGAGTTCACAGGCCCAGTGGTCCACGGAGGAGATGCACACAGATGTCATGCAGACAGGACTTGGGGTTGTGAACAACAGCTTCAGCTATGACTGTGAATAAACCAGGAGCACAGACAGCATAGCACCAAGAAACACTTTGATTCATTCTTTGAGGTTTACAGAAGTCTCTAAGTAGCTCCCATCCTCCTCTTTTCTCTTTCTTCCTTTTCTACCTACCTGCTGGATCAGACCCACCCTACAGATACACTATATGTTCTTTTGAGTCAGTATTAACAGCAGCTAGTTCACTTCTTTATTTCAGACGCTTCATTTTGACAAAGTTGAAGATATTCATTCAAGATTTCAGGCTCTGACAACGGATATAAACAGAAGCAATGCTCCCTATCTCTTACGGCTTGCCAGCCGACTCTTTGGAGAGAAGTCCTACAGCTTCTTGCCGGTATGTTGGGGCACATCATGATGGCATGTGGTGGAACCTGGTGGAAAATGTACTTATTTGAGTATTAATGAAGCAAAACTATTGCATCTCACCTAAAGGATGTTACACAGCAAAACATTTTCATTGCTTGTTCACATCTGCTGCTCTTGGACTTAAGAGAAAAATCACTTGTCTAGGTTTTTAATTTACAGTAACTATCCTAACATCTCACTCTGCTGCAACCAGGTTTTTTGGACGAAGCCTGTTCTGTGTCTGTTGCAATCAGCTTTTTAGGATTTTCATTGGTCTAATAGCACATTAGTTAAATATTTTCAAAAACGTTACTTATATGGGAGGGGATGCCCAATATGACTTAAGAACATGCCTCTTTGTCAGTGAATTATAACTTGGTGTGCACCCAGGTTGCTATTTTTATCTCTCTTCAGCTATTTCAGAGTTTTGTTTTATCGTACCTGTGCTTGAGCCTGTTTCAAGAGAATGACAGGTAAATATTGCAACACCTGCAGTAAGCACACCATCAGCTGTGTACATGGCTGGTGTACTATGAGGCTTACTCTGAGGGGAGAATAAAGCCTGCCAACCTAAAAAATCCCTCCAGGCAACTTCCTGTTAGAGCCCCACCTCAGAGCAGGTGTCTATCTGTTTGCGTATACTTCATCTACCTGATAAGAGATGTTTTCTTATCTGCATGAAATGAAAGCTGTTCCTATCGTTCCAAAATCTAGGATTTCTTGACTAATACACAGAAATTATATGGAGCTGATTTGGCTGAAGTTGATTTTCTTCGGGCTTATGATGAAGCCAGGAAAGAAATTAACCAGTGGGTCAAGGAGAAAACCGAAGGTAAACTATTTTGGTTAATAAAGTAACTGGCAGTGTTTCATACTTTGGGATCAGGAATAGGCTTTATTCTCTGCTGTCTTTAGAACAGTTTAATTCTGCTCTGGGATATTCATTTGATGCACTGACAGAACCAGAAATTAACTAAGCAAGACATTTAAACAGTTCCATAAGTCCTGAGAGTTTTGCATTTTTGATTGTTTCAGGCTATGAGTGAAGATGATTTACCTAAACATGGAGTTACACTCATGAGTTGGAGGATTTGTTTTAGACAGTCCTGGTCCATATTGTGTATATATTTCTAAATTCAGTTATCCTTAATGTGGGTGTTCTCTAGTTCTTCTGTGATGAATATGATGAGTCACATATGACAATTTAAGCTAATAATATGATGTTTTCATCAAATTACTGTATGTCAAAAGTTATGGTAGTGTGTACTATTAAAGCGTGGTGAAGTAGAGAGACAGGTACTGAAACACACATTGTTACAGGAATGGACTAAAGTTTTATGTTTGTAGCATTTCTATGGCATCATTTTCTCTATGTATGTTTTATATGTCATGAACTTAGTACAAGATTTTGTTGTGACTTTTTTTTTTTCTGCTGCCTCTGAAGGTAAAATCCCCAAACAAGATTTTGTTGTGACTTTTTTTTTCCTGCTGCCTCTGAAGGTAAAATTCCCCATATACTGTCTGAAGGCTCAGTTGATAACACGACCAGGCTTGTACTGGTGAATGCTATTTATTTCAAAGGGAACTGGGCAGAGAAATTCAAGGAAGCTGACACCACTGACATGCCGTTTCGGTTAAATAAGGTAATACAGATACGTCTTGGTAGTATATATCTAACAGAAAAGGCAAATAATATAGGTGCTAAAGTGAAGCTTAGTTTGCAGACAAAGCAATTAAGAAATACAAAGTCTTTAATTAATACTTTCAGTTCACCCAGAACAGTTTTTTAATGGAATTTAGTGTTTTTCTGTATTCAGCAAGATATTTGTTGTTTCACTGGAATAGTATCAGAGACAGTTCTCACCTATAGATTAGGACCCCACCTGTGCCTAATATAGGTGCTAAAGTGAAGCTTAGTTTGCAGACAAAGCAATTAAGAAATACAAAGTCTTTAATTAATACTTTCAGTTCACCCAGAACAGTTTTTTAATGGAATTTAGTGTTTTTCTGTATTCAGCAAGATATTTGTTGTTTCACTGGAATAGTATCAGAGACAGTTCTCACCTATAGATTAGGACCCCACCTGTGCCTAGCAGAGTTTTGTTAGTGGTTTTCAGCAGCTATGAACTGTGCCTGTTTGTGAACTAGGTAAGTGGCACTAAAATGATAGCACATTTTGATTAAGTCCCATTTTCTTGTTCAATATTCTGCTGTTAACAGCTTTACTAGATACTGTATGAAGTCATCTGCTTTATGCTGAACAGAGCTGATCCTTTTTAACTTAAGGTGATCATTTTGGGGTCTAGAGCAATATAGAGGTATTGAAACTGGAAGAAATTGTTTCATTTTCTGTGAGGACTGTGCTATAGAAGCCAAAGGAGAACCAAATATAATACAAACTCGTTATATCTTCAGAAGAAACTGTTATTAAACAGGCAGTCAGGAGTCTGACAAAGGCAGTTTTATAATCATCTTATGGAGGGAAAGTTTTGGCAAAAATGCAGTTTTAACTTCCTTGTTTCCTGTCAGCTCTTTAAATGTGTATTTCCTGAACTTTTGGTACCTTTTGTCCATCCAGAATGAAAGAAAGACAGTGAAAATGATGTATCAGAAAAATAAATTTAATTTTGGGTACATCCCTGAAGAGAAGACTCGTGTTTTAGAGTTGCCTTACGAAGGAAGAGAACTTAGTATGATCATCCTGTTACCTGATGACATTGAAGATGACTCCACTGGACTGCAGAAGGTGACCTGTCTAAGCTAATGCAGTTGTTCAGTGTTCTTAGGTTCAGCCATTCAAAATTAAAGCCTTAATGAACTCATGCTCTCAGAACCCCATATCTATCGAGTGTATTTTTAGACAACTCTCTACTAGCACAGCAGTAGAGAATACGTGCACATCTGCACCAGGAAGAGAAGTTGTGTTCTGATTCTGTAGCTTGTGTTCATGTGTTTTTAATTAGGTAATTCCATTTAGTTAGATTAAATAGTCAGAAAGACTGGGTTGCTATCGGTGCATGTTCTTCCCATCTGTACATTGCAGCAAGAAGCAAATGTCTGCGTTATTCTGCAAAGTAAAAACTGCACTGACTCTACTCAGTTTTAGTAGTATTAGTTTGATCTATATGTAGCTGTTAAAGATATGGGTTTGGTCATTTTTGTATAGTCGCTCTACCGTTGTATAGTGCTCCAGAAAGCTACTGAAAATTAAACACTTTTGCACTGGTGATATGTAATGTTATCTCTCTTTTTTAATTCTAGCTGGAAAAGCAGCTTACCTTAGAGAAGCTCCAGGAATGGACGTGTCCAGAGCATCTGTACTCCACTGATGTTCATGTGCATTTGCCAAAGTTTATGCTGGAAGAAAGCTATGACCTTAAATCAGATTTAGCTGCTATGGGTTTGTTGGATGTATTTGACGGTGGCAAGGCTGACTTGTCGGGAATGTCAGGGGCACGTGACCTCTTTCTCTCTGAAGTTGTCCACAAGGCTTCTGTAGAAGTGAATGAGGAAGGCACTGAAGCTGCAGCTGCCACTGCTGGCATTGCTATGCTCTGCATGGTTATAGAAGAGGATTTCAATGCTGATCATCCTTTCCTTTTCTTTATTCGCCACAACCCAACGCAAAGCATACTTTTCTTTGGCAAATATGCTTCTCCATAAAAGATAATTTAGCATTTGCAGAGAGTTCCTCCTGTAGTCAATGAAAGTTTTGCTCTTGAATGGGTTGGATTTTGATGTAGGAAGCTAATTCTCCTGTCTTGAGTTACTAGTAACTTTGACTGACGTTTTGCCTTTCCCCTTAAAACAATCCCAGAGAAACTGAGGAATAATTTATTTTTCTTTCTTGAGATTGACATAATCTTCAGATGAATAAGAAAACCTTGAGGTAGGCAGAAGAAATCTTTTGAAATTAGAGTAGAAATGGAAATATTCTTGGAAGAAAAGCATGTTTCTTGAAGCACAGGATCACCTGGAAAGCACACTCACATGGGGTTTGCTGTGTGAACAGCCCCTGTTGTAATAATCCAGTCACTCCTTAATAATCCTGTCACTCCTTATGCATATGTACTGTATTGTTCTTGCAAAGCTATTCCTCTACTACAGTCTTGCTTTACAAAAATACTATAATAAAACACTTTCAGGCACCAGAAGGCAAGTCCTGAACAGCTGAGTTTACCCAGTTCTGTCATGAAATAGAAGGTCAGATAACATTTGTTTAGAGAGATCTATTAATAGAGGATGGATTAAGCTATTTAAACAAACGTAACTCCTTCCAGTCATTTGCCAGAAAACTTGCAACACAACTTTTGAATGAGGAGGAGAAGAAATGAGTAACAACATGTTTGAAGTGGAATTTTAAAATTGACAGTCTAGTGCCATTTTGGTTATTGAAAATGTGTCAGGGATTAGAGGTTTTAGGTGCCTTTTTGCAAGTTCAGAAGCTGTCAATATGACATTAGATTCTGCCCAGAGCCTGTGTCATCCTCAGAAGATCCTTCAGCTTCCCAGAGGACAACTGTATAACCTGCAAGAAATGTCTGATGTGTCTCTTTACGTACAAGGATTCAGCATTTACTGAGCTGATTTCCACTACCTCTTTATACACAAACCTCTTGTACTGTACCACAGCCTTATGCCTGGGAGCCAATGTAATTACATGCTGTAGTGTTCTGTGTTTATTTCTGGAGGTTATTTGCTTGTACCATGTTTATCTTGGGTACTGTAACTTTTACCTGTACAACCTCAGCTCTAAGTGGGGCACATTAATTTCTCTAACTACAAACTGTATATTAATTTTTTTCTTTAGCCAACAAATAAAACTATTTTTCTTAAACTTATGTTAAAAGTGGAAATTTCTGCATGCAATTTAGTATTTCAGAGTACAAAAATACAGTCTATCTGAAGGCTAGCTCCAAAAAAACCACAGGTGCAGCAGGTGTGGCCAGCTGTGTGAAGTCCTTGGCCTGTTCAGAGTAGGTGAAAATACTGAAAACCAAATTACTCAAGAGAAGAGATGATTCCATGAACCATCAGCTTCCTCTGTAAGTGTAGGCCCAGCTGCTTGCCCCCACAGGGAACAGGGAGAGCCACCATTTGTGTGAAATGACACAAGCACTTGGTCTGCACACGAGGGAATGTGTTTCCATGTGCATGCAATACCTCGGGTTGCAAAGGCTCTGCTAGGTTTGTGAAGGACAGAGCATATTGCAGCCTGCAGATGTGAATGTAACCCTTTCTGCACTGAATGCTTTGAACCCCAAATCTCTGAAAACCCAATGATTTGCAAATAAATGAGAAACATACGAGCACAGAACCCATATAAAAATTTGGAATGGTTTGATGTTGCATTAGTTCTGGGTTTCTGGGCCTCATCTTCGACATTTTAGCAAATAAAGCTGCTGCTGCTATAGATGGGTTTTGCCCCAGTAAAGCTCAAAAACTCCATTGTAATTACATCCAAAGCTCAAAAACTCCATTGTAATTACACCCTTATCTTTATTTGCTTAAACTCAGTCAATGCATGCAACATATATGATGTCTGAAGGCATTTAGGGCAGTAATTACCAGCTTAGAAGAAAGATAAAACCTTGTATAATTGTACAAATGAGCATAGCTTTATGAGGAGACTGATGTCTATATTTATTGCTTTGGTCTCAGTGTTCAGCAACTGAATGACTATACTGAGATAGATTTGGTTTTCTACAGACAGGATGCACAAAATAAAATCGCAGTGATACGAATCTCAATAAAATCACATGCAACCATTTAGAAAAGCCCAGCAAGCCTACTCGTAAATATTCCTCTCCTATGAGTCATGTCCCACAATAAAATGTGTTTTGCCTTAATACTTCTGAGTTTTTCCTGTGCTGCTGCCAGAAAAAGTGACTGACCAGGGCTGACTCCCACAGATAAAACTGGCAGGCCAACTGTATTCACATTTCTAAAAAATAACATGCTGCTTCAACTATCTCGAGAAAGATTTTTGTTTCTAGAACTACTGAATGAATACAGGTCCCACTGAGTACAAAACATGGTAATTTTCAGTATGAGATACTTTAACTGAGGAAAAAGGTAGAAAACGTAATTTTAGAGAGTTAAAAATTCAACATACAAGAGGAGAGACTGCCACATCAGAAGTCTCAATATAAAATCAGCTTATCTCAGGAATTAGAAGCTTAGCTTAGCTACACAGCAGTCATAAATCCACACCCATGATACAAAAAATACTTTCTACATGTAAAATCTTTGGTTTATCTTAACCCAGGGTACTGCAACATTAAAAAGTCAGACTGACTGCAGTTCAACTTCCTAGGAGGGGACCAGTAAGTACGTGAACATGAACTTCCCTGTTCAAAACCAATTTGCAACAGGCTGTTGGTTTGAGAAGACAACATGTGAGTTTCTTCCAGTGTAATAGATGATTAGCTGGATTTCACTCTCCATTTTGGCCCTTCCTAAGCACACCAGGCTATAAAACAATCCCAAATTCTGAGCAATATTTGCTCACTGTGCTGTGATGAGTAAGCCAGACTTTGTACTACTGCTTACACAGAATCTTCAGGAAAGCCCTTTGATTTTGGTAATTTAACAAGAAAAACCACCACCCACCACCAACATTCAGCTGCTTTTTCTCTGATTCATACATCTTGAGTAAGTTGCTTATCTTACAAAGTAAATACCATAATGTGGATAAGGAGGACAGTTATCTCTGGGTTTTACGTCACCTTATACTAGAGCTAAATTTATAGAGATAACTCAGAGCATGTTCAGTAATACTTTTACTGTTAAATGCTTTTACTTATCTATATATGACCAAAATCCTGGCAAAGTACATAAACCTGATCAAATCTTGATGTTTGTCTTGATTTTTTAAAATATGGTTCATTAGATAGAAATAACACAGTGCAGTTCACTTGAACCTATGGAGATAAAGAGGTGCAATTGAAATCAGAACCTGGCTTTTCTTTGTTTTAGTGTAGTGAACCTTTCATTCTGTTATGTCATCTTATGATACCAGCTGAATGCATATTCTTATCTATGCTCATTAAGAGCCCTACGCAATCCCTGAATACTTCCTAACAGTAAAAGGCAAAAATCACAGTCAAAATCCTGGAGAGCACCAGCCTGTCTGGAAACATGCTGAACATGCACAGCGGCTGCTGGCAACTCAGTTGTATTCATATGTCAGCCAGAAAATGTTGTAGCTTCAGGGTGTGTAGAACTTCAAACAACCAGCTTGTATAATCACTTTTATTTTTAAGCCATATCATGGAAAATGATAGTTATTTTGGCCAAAAAATTTTCTCTCTGAGAAAAAATTCTCACAGAAAAGGGAAAAAAATGTAGTCCAGAGGTTAACTGAAGGTTTAAATACTTTGTACATGGAAAACAGGACAAGAAAACTAAAATACAAGTCATCGTTTCACATAAATATTTACTATAAAAGCTTAGACAACTCCTTACCAGCTGTGTCATCCAACTTTTTATCTGTGAGTCATACGAGCTAAGTAATGGAAACAGTATTAATTAGACAATTTTCTAGAAAATAGCAATGGAATTCATTGGGGGTATTATTTAATTGATGTTTATGGTCTGGCTACCCATATCTTTGACACTGGTATGCTACTATTGCATGAAACTACATGTATCAGTACGAGATGTTTCCCTAGCATGGGATATGAGATAAATAAATACACCACTACATCAGCATGTGATTCTTAAGAAGAGACCATTCTGGCCCTTGAGTGAGCTTCAAAAGGTAAGCCCCAGAGACTCAAAAGCCAGAAAATGAAATATGCTTCTTGAGTTTTAAATGTATTTCTTTCTTCTTGTGCTTTTGAAGCAGTTTCACTGAGGATTGGCTTCTGCCTCTTGAAAGCAACATTGCCAGTCCTACATGGAGAGTGTATCCTGAGAGGAAATGGATGTTTTCGCTTTGGCAGTGTTTTGAATGGACAGGAAATGTGTGGGGTGAAATACCCGTTTACGAGTGAATCTGGCCCAGACAGACCTTTTAATGGAGCATGCAGTTCTTCAAACAGTGGAGATGACTCTCTTTAGAGGGCAAATAAAAGATGCACATCAGTGGCAGGGAGAGAGCAGCGAGCAGCCACTCTGTCTTCAGTGTAGTATCTTGCTAATTACCACAGGGAGAAAGGGAAAAGGTAAACAACACTTTGCTTGGAAAGCGGCCAGGATGGCTTTGAAACTAACTTTTTGCCAACATTTTAGTAGCCCTTTAGATGGCACTGTCAGATGGAGCAGACCTGAGGGACACGATCTCTTAGCCTCCACTGGAGGCTGAGGAAGAGAGAAGCACCTCTGAACCTTTTACCAACCTGTGCTGCCCCCTGAAGGTGAGCACATGCTGCTTCAACAATTTATTCCAGCACTGGAAGAGACCACACCTTGCCTTATTTCTCTATATGCGTTTCAGAAGACCAGCAGGATAAAAATATGAATCTAATTAATTACCCCATTAATTCAAGCAACAAAAAAGTTCCAAACAAACAACAAGAAGAAAAAAGAGTGGATTATGTTAAAGAGAAAATCATGCAAATCAACATTAATGAAGCTTGTCAAAAGACTTGCTCACCTGTAGAAAGACCCTTTGCTCAAAGCATTCAAAAATGACACTTATTTGAGGAAGGAGAACACATGAAATGTTTTAAGAATCTGACTCAAACCCTTTAGCAGTACACAGTCATGCAACCAGTTTAATTTCTGAAACATTTCAGTTACACCACGATCTTTGGCGCAAGTCCTACATTTTTGTCATGCAGAACTTCCTATGAAGGGAGCCTCACAACAAAATCAATCTCCAATACAAATAGCCCTTGGTCAAAAGACAGCAATCACAAAGTTTTGCAGGTTGTACCTTGAAAACTTTTGATCAAGGCCAAGGGCCAGTAATCTTTCTTGAAACATAACAGTTATCAAGTGAATAAAGTTGGCTTCTGGACTTGGCACTGCATCCTCAGACCACAGACCTCCCAGTCTGCAAATGCTGCTCTGAATGAACTCCAGATGCATGGTCCTGTTAGCCCCTCTGATCTAAGTTCTACACAACACCAAATACCTCTGCTGCCAAAAAAGTACCCACCTGCAATCTGTATATGCAAGGCAGCTGATCTGCAGGTGACTGGGTCATATCGCAGCTGGAGAGAGGCGCAAAATGCTCGGTATGGCTCCAATGCAAACCAGCTTTCCTTTGCCAAAGAATGAAACATTTATTTACAAATTGAATTGGGTAGAAGAATTAAAATTTTTTAAAGCGGTTAAACATGATATTGCAAATGTGAAATGAAGCACCAGTCCTTGTTCAGCAAATGTGACACATAAAGCCCCAAATGATTCAGTAATATTAAAAAGTAAATAAATCTGTGGCATGTAGTCCTTTTGGATGAACGTTAGTAACCTCCTGACACCTCTCAGGGAAGTCACTCCCTCCTTTTAGCAAGGACATGGCATTCTTATTTGAACAGCAAAAGATTAGAAGCTGTACATAAAGCATGGTAAATTTTGATCTCATCACATTTCATAAACTAAGCAGCATCAGGACAGGAATCCTTGAAGTCCCCCAGGTAACCAGCACAGACCGAGTAACAAAGGTATATGGGGCATTGTAGCCTGCAAACCCTGAGGAGTTACAAGCAAACCCAGCTGCAACTGCACTGTGTTACGGTGTTGGTGGTAATTCTCAGCCAAGACATACATCCTCATCACTAGGGGCCAGTTTACTCCACAGCCCGTTGACAATTGTGGGCAGTTGCCCAAGTGGCTGTTCAGCATTTCAATAATTAAAATCTTGTTTGCTAATGATCTGTTGCAATTCTAGCCAAACACAGTCCTTTCCTCCTACCTAACTGCAAGTCGGCGCAGTCACACATGGTTTCAGCCACTGCTGGCTTTTTCAGCACACTGACTCAACTGCACACTTAAGGAGGACTGAGGGGAAGAAAAATAAGCAGCACTTAAGTGAAAGAAGGTTGTCAATATCAGGGACACTGCCAATTACTGAAATGTTCAGTCAACAGCA
>NW_008650966.1:0-12292 GCF_000695815.1 Acanthisitta chloris | reverse complement strand
AGCAGGAAGAGGAAGCCAAACGCACTATTACAACAGCACTAAATCAATTTCTGTCTCTCAGCTTTCCAGTTCAAAGCTAATTCCTAATGTACAACTGGAAATATACAAGCATATTTCAGTACCAGGAATCTCCTTTCAAAAAGAACTTCCCAAAATGCCATCACACGAAAATTTTATGTGATAAAACTTTAAAAACTAACATAATTTGGCTATTTTCATATTCTACTTACAAAATGTTTTAAACTTGCTCTGGAGAGTAGGGATAATAAAATTAAAGGGACATCAAACTTTTAAAAGCAGACTGCTATCGTAAAAATATTTAAACAAAAGCATAGACATTTTTAACAACTTTATTGGTTTAATAACTGTTGTACAAAATTTGTCTCTGGAAAATCATTAAGAACAAAAATTATGCTGTAATTATATTTTGTTTACAGTATTTTAGCAGCAGGGATAGAATTTACTTTTTTTTGGAAAATAGACAATTCTCAAAATCTGAACTAGATTCTGATTTTAAAAAGCAGCACAGTAATATTCCTTGCCTCACAGCAAGGGTCAGAAATACAAGTCTTTTTTATTTGTCATATGAACCAGAGAGTGACAACACTATATAGAGAAAGCTTATTTTTGCATTTCAACATTTCCTAACTGCAAATCTTTACAAAATACCTGCAGAATAACAGCAGTGAAGCCAGCAGGATAAAAAAGTGTCTCAAAGGCTCAGTGGTTTAATACCTTCAACCACAGTAACAGAGGGCTGACACTGTAAGGGGAATTTCTATCGTGGTAGAAATGTATGAGTCATAAAATCAAAACCCATTCCAAGCACTGTGATCATGTCTTTTGCTCCTTGAAGAAGTCTGTTCCTTTCAACTCTTCAGGTAGATAGTCCTGCTCTACAGGTTCCTTGTACATAGGGTTATATTTATAGCCTTTGCCATAGCCCAAATTCTTCATGAGCCTTGTTGGGGCATTTCTCAGGTGCAGTGGAACAGGTGGCAGAGGTCCCGTGTGCATTCTCAGACATTCTTTGACGTTGCTATATGCCTTGTATACCTCTATAGACTTTGGAGCTCTGGCAAAGTACACTACACATTGTGCTAGAATCACCTGGAAAAAAGTAAAGGGGAAATGTTACATAACTTCTTTTAAGCTCTTTGGGAAAAGGTCCATTATTCAGGTTATTTGTGTAACACAACAGGTATTACGTTTTTAAACTGACCTCTGCCAGCTACTGAGTATGAATATTATTATTTAACAACAACACAGTCCTTCATGACTTTCACTACTAGCAAATAATAGCTACTTTAGAATATCAGAATATATAATTTTATTTATAATAGAGAAAAATGGACAGAGCAAAATGGCCTAAGTTCACACATCACACAAATAATAGCTACTTTAGAATATCAGAATATATAATTTTATTTATAGTAGAGAAAAATGGACAGAGCAAAATGACCTAAGTTCACACATCACGTTTTAACAATAAATAAACAGTGAATTTTATTTTAAGCTACAATATCTATTTTAAGAGCTACAATGTTCTCTTGTCAAAGAAGGGGCATGCCAAATGACCAAGTAACTAAGTTGATCCTGCCCTTGCAATCTGTTTCTCTTTATAGTTACAGATAGGTTTTACAGTTTGCAGTACTTTCAGACCAGTGAATTAATGAAGCCTTTACCTCACATTCTGGCATTCCAATAAAGTGACAGCCTTGATAAGCAGCAACTGCTTGTGTTAAAGCCAACGGATCTGCCAGTCCTACAAAAGGGCATCAGACAAAAGCATTTACTTTAGTTAATGTCTCTTTCTTTTTTTATTTGATTCTTTCCCCTCCTGTAAGATATCCACGCACATTTCAAATCTGCTTTCTCAGATGTTGGAATTTCTGGCACAATACCATGCCATACACATATCTTGTGTATGGCATGGTATTGTGCCATACACATATCTTGTGTATGCTGTTGGTGGTGGTGGTGCTCCATCCATCCACCAACCTTCCTTCTTCTGTCCCCATCCACCCCCCTTAAAAAAAAGAACGGTCTAAGTTGTGGGTATGATTTTTTATTTGATTCTTTCCCCTCCTGTAAGATATCCACGCACATTTCAAATCTGCTTTCTCAGATGTTGGAATTTCTGGCACAATACCATGCCATACACATGTACAGACTGAAGGTGCTGCCACACGGTGGCAGCCTGAGCAGTAGCTGACCATATGATTCAGTTATTTTTTGGAATTGAGAATGAAATGGGAAAATACTGATATATGGACATAAATTCCCCAGCTCTCCTAACTCTTCACCCATCACATATATGCTAAAAGTGCTGCTGCATCTGTTACCTTGGATAAGTCAACCAAGATGTCTTACAAATAGGGAGCCAGCTATCAAAACTGAGGTTTGTGAGTTCAGGTAGGCATTCACCTGCCAGACTCATTCAAATAAAAAAAAATAAAATCAAACACCCCTGAAATACACACTCTCTGTGACACAAGTTTACTGGCCACCTACAACCACCAGAGTTTAAAAGAACCCATATTAATACACAGCCAAACCTGACCTCAAAACATTTGTTTCTCCTGCTATAGGTAATCAACACAATGACACCACATGCAGGTCTCTGCCTGAATATATAAAGCTTTTACTGGATTTGGAGCATTTCAGTATTTTGTACCTATCTTGCATATTGTAGTTTTGGGGTTGTTTTTTTCTCAAAAGCCATTATTTTAGAAACCAAAAGCCTGGCAGATCTTCATTCAACATAATATTCTAACATGAAATACTGCACATACTGACCTATATCTTCACTTGCAAACCTCACCAGCCTCCTTGCCACATAAAGTGGATCCTCACCACCTTCAAGCATCCGAGCAAGCCAGTACAGGGAAGCATTTTCATCTGAGCCTCTCATAGACTTGTGCAGGGCAGAGATGCAGTTGTAATGCTCTTCTCCTGTTTAGAATGGGGGAGAAGTGATACAGAAAGCTGTTAGGAGGAAATTAAGTGAAATGCATTTAAGGGAACAGAATGTATTTTGCTAGATCATATCAGGTAAACTTTTTCAAAGTTCTTTTTACATATACATGTGGTTATGGTGTTCAGTAATGTTTTGCATGCCTTCATGCTTTGCCACACAAATCATTCCACCAACTACATAAGCAAAACAGAGCAAATCCAGATGAACAGGAGGGTTTTTTTTTCTAAAATTGCAAGGCAAATAATTTGGTTCTGGTACCCTAATGACCTTTCCTTCAAAAGAAAAAGAAAACATCAGATATTTTATGCAGTTAGGAAGAAGACTCTATATAAATTGCTTTAGGACACACACACAGAGCTCTGAGAAGGCAACACAAGAATCAGAGAAATCCAGTGCTGTACAGTAGAGATATTTTAGAAAAAAGAAATTTCACATCAACTAAAACTTGAAAATAAAGAGAGCACCATATCAAACACAAGTTTGATGTATTACATTGGATGGTGGTGGGGGGCATGGGGAAGGAAACGTTGCTGTGGCTATACAATGTCGGAACATTGCAGAGTTTGGAGGAAACAGAATTGCAGTGCACAACCCTGGCAAACCCCTAAGAAATGCTGAGGTCAGTTGTGGACACCTGCACTACTAGAAGGGTCCTGAAAATTGAAAGAAAAAACTCCACACAAACAAAACCTGAAATGCCAGACTTCTAAATAAGAAGGGAGAATTCTGAATTATTTACAAGGAATTCTTTTTTTTGAACATTAAAGTTTAATATATGATTTGATATGGAGTCCAAGGAGAAACAAACCCATTTCACAGATCTTTTAAGGCTACACTTGAAAAATAAAGGGCCAATATTACAAACACTGAATGAGACCCTTCCTGCTTGCAATTTTTCCCTGTCCAGCTTATGTATTTCTTTTAATCAACTCATAAGAATATTTTGCTACAATACTGTTGATAAACTCTCCCTCTGCCTTTTTTATTTTTTCAAGTGCCTGGCATTCCTTGGCTCACAGCTAGGTATGTATTATAAAGGCAACTGGCTGCATGCACAGCCATCTGTCAATATTTCTCTTCTTAAGGCTAAAAGGATTTACAGCCTGAGGGCTGTATCAGAACACACCACTGTCACTTGTAGGCCCTGCAAAATAAAATACTGCATGCATGAGTTTGAAAGCCAGAATCTCCACACTGCTGCAGTCCCTTGTTTCATAGTAAGCATGTCTAAAACTGGGTCCATCTTTCTCCATCTCTGCTCATGCTGGAGTGTGGTTCTGTGGGGAATTCAACACACGCACTGCCGAAGAACACAGGCCATCAGACAGCTATTTTTGCTGGGACTCGGCACAAAGAGCCCTGTGGTATGCAGCCATTACTTGTGCCAACACAAACAGCATGTCCATGCTCCATCAGAACACTTGAGTTAGCAGCAGTAAACCCAAGCAGCTGAACTCGCATCATCCTCTTGGACGAGGCGTCTCTTGGTCTCTTAAAAGTAAGGAAGATGGCCTTTAAATATCTCCAGAGGTTGCACTCACCCAGATTTCTCTGCTGGAGTGCTTCTATATGCTGTTGGGCTGCTGTAAAGTGTCATGCTTGGGGTTACCAGCTGGAGAGGCAGATGGAATCCAGTGGATATGTGCAGGGGACTTACGAGTACACAGGCTGAGAAACGGAAGAGTTTTCTCCCTTTATTTCCTTCCTCATAAAGTTAATGTTGGCTGACTGAGCCTTTGATATAATGACAATACTTATACACTGGACTTGGATTTCTTCAGAAAAACTGCATTAAATGCACTTTCCATTCAGGGCAAAACACAGTGACATGCATTGGACAGAGCTCTTACATTTCTGTTTAAAAAATACAGTTTATGGATATTCTATTTGAGATACCAAGGACCGTTTTAAAAAAACCTTAAACATAACTTTTAGTAGACCTTCATTTATTAGCTCTGCCTCTCATGCTGGTTAGCCAACATACAGATTTTGGCCTTATCAATTCAGCTGAGAGACAGACATATACCAGCTTATCTGTCATTCCTGTTCTGCATCCCAGATACCCCTCAAAATCAAAACTAGCAAGAGTTTTTGGAATCAAAATACATTTGCTCTATGCAGATCCCACAAAGGCAAATGCCTTTCCAAAACAATATACTATACGAAGCTTTGTGGAAGAGAGAATTTTCTAGTGTCTAACATATACAGATGCATAAATCTTGTTGACATATGCCCATAAATGGCTTTACGTGCTCATGCCAAGTTTTCAGGCTAATTTAAGATGCTCATTTCTCTGAAGTCTTACTGGTAGAAGACAGGGAAAAGGTCTCATTCACTGACCACACCTAATATCTGGACTTCTTAAGCAATCCCTGTTTATCAGGTAGTGGGCAAAAGTAAAATCACAGTCCCCATCTCACATTATTTTCTATCTTAGCCAAAGCTAAGCATCAACTGCTCATTGATAAAGGACAGAAGAAAGCCTTGCAAGCAAGACTAGAACAACAGAATGTATAAAAAGACTTCTCACTCTAGTCCAGCAGAACAAAATTCAGCTGAAATAAAACCATAGTGTGAGACACATTCCCTTTTCTCCTCCATAGAAGAGGAGGAAAAAAACTGTGTGCCAAATTGCAGAATAAATTAACTTCAGCTTTACACATTCCCAGTCTTTACCATAACTGAAGTTGTGTTACCACATGGACAGTCCAATTACTGTACATTTATCTGAAGTATTCACTATTAAATCAGTGTTAGCAGAGAGATACAATATGTAAGAGGAAGAAGAGACAATCTATCAAGAAGAGATGACTCTGTCTTAAAAAAATCTATTCACTGTCCCTCAGCAGTTAAACTTATTTAGTTGCTGCATAATCTTCTCCAAGAATCAAAAGTATAAAGACTGCAATTAAAAGCTAAGATATTGTTTCCTCTTACACTGCAAGGGCTGCAGGCAGGTGCTGGAAATGAAATTTGATTAAAGTTGTTTCTTCATCCTTCCAGCCAAAACACACAGACTATCTGCACAAAGACCTTGTCTTTACATGTCTGCACACAGATCAGAACAATAGCCTAATGACTGGACTGTGAATAATTTCTTTCCTAGACTACTTGGTGAAGGTACAGAAGAGAATGCCCAGCTACATGTATTTGGCAAATGTTAAGGTGACAAAAAACTCAGTAAAATCAAAATTCCATATTTGCACAACTCTGAATGCTAATCAATATTTGGTGCTTTCTACACAAACACAGTACACTCAAATTTATGTTGCTGCTATCATGATCAGACAGCATCATGTCCCTCCACTTTATAAGGCTGAAGCATTTTATTTGAGAGGACTGTAGATTCCACCACCACAACTGTGACTCAAAATGTATTAGCTAAAACAAAAACAAAAAAAATCCAGACCACTCAACAGAAGAGAAAAATTCTGTAAAGGCATGTACTGGGGCAACCTGATACTGTGACAGTATCTGTGGCAAGCTCTTCGGCGTGCAGACAATTAAGAAAAATAGAATTTTCACTGCTCTCACCACTCTGAAAATCTCAGACAAAACCCCCCACAACAAAAATAACCCACAACAAGGATTTCTGTAACAGAGGAGGGGCTGACACATATTACCTAGACTTGATGCAAACCTCAGGAAGAGGTACTCTGTGCCATCTTTAACAGGGCAAGTGGGTGTAAGACGGCTGGAAGCAACAGACACAGCCAAGAGTTCTGTGTGACAGTGGCCACAAGGCGACAGCAAACACAAGGGACCCACATGGCACAAGAGACTCACACCAGCAAACTGGTCAGATTTTCCACTTCCTTCTAATCATGACTTCTTCTTGCCACAGACCTCATAAAATTTTTGTTCTCCCTCCCCCTGCCTACCCTCGACTTGTCAGCTGCCATTTTATCAGTATCTGCCCAGCTGACCTTTTCCTGACAGTGAGTCATCAGTAGCAAGAAGGCTTCATGAAAGCATATATGTTACAACCAGCCTCAAGAAACCTCTCATCACAGGTTTTGAACAGTGATGGTTAATTGAGCATATCAGATACAGTGGCAAAATAAAAATCAGTCCGTTCTCCAAATACTGATAGTATCACATTATCATTTGAGACTATCCTGCATGGTCATTCAAGTATTGCTGAAGAACTAGCATATACATTCAAGGGGCTTCACCTCATCTCTAATACTCACTTCCTGATTTTTAACCCTCTCATAAAATGGCATAGTCGACAACTATTGCGATGCCTAACATTGCCAAGTCCCAAACTTAGCAAGAGTGGTTATCACATTAGGAAGCCTTAAATGCAATTAGATTTATGTGATCCACCTTAAGTAAACTACAAAACTCATTACCTTAAAAAGCAACTCCAAAAATAAAGCAAACTGCTCAGATTTTGACATATTGCTGCAAATGTGAGCACTTACAAGACTTTCAAAGGAGGAGAAGTGCAATGGAAGATATCAAACTGCCCAAGAAAAATGTCACCAAATTCTTCCCCCTCCTTACACTGCAACCCTTACAAAAGCAAATATTCTCGATAACACTAAAAACCAAATAATTTCACCATGCAACTGTTTGCAGTGCAGAAAATATGTCTTTCAGCTAGCCCACGTTTCGTAAGTGCTGAGAGAAAACCCTGCTTAGAAGGAATTTCTGGCTGAACTACATTGTAAAGGAAAAGTAGTTTTTAGGACAAACTTCAGTACAACCACTGTTTCACTAGAGCAGCTGGTACGAAAAAGGGAGAAGAAGCAGAAATTACAGAGACATTTTGAGAACTCTGCAATCTCAGAAACTGTTATCAGGTACTCACCTGCTCGGTCATACAGGATGTGAGATCGCTGAAGCCCTTCCTTTATATGCTCTTCTGTTATCAGAATGCCATCTGCACAGCCACCTTTGGGAATATTCAAAGGAGTGGTCTTCCCCACTGCTAATCTGGCCTGAACTGCTAACTGGAGTCCGTTCAGTCCAGTCCTTGCATCGCCATCACAAAGGTAGGCCAGTGTATTTAGAGCTTTCTCTTCTATGTATACAGGGAATCTGCAACGCAATAACCACACACCATTAGTCCCTGTCACGCTCCTCTACCTGCCTGTTGTTCTAGAGATGATGTTTCTTTACAATTTTGGTTGAGGGGCAGCTGAGTTTAAGATTTGTTCTTAACTCATCGTGTCATGATTAAGCACTGCAGAGCCTGGGAGAACACTCTGGGACCTGACCCTCTTCCTTCTGCCCCAATGCCTGTTAAATACAATCACACATTAAAAATGTAGAGCAAAAGCTCTCATCTACTTAACCTCCTTATCTTCCCTCTCCCTCATTAAATTCAGTGGAAACCAGGGTTAGGTTTTTGCTGGACCACAATTCTGGCACAGCCAGCTGAACTTTACAAGGTTTTATTCCATCAGCATTTCACAGCACTTCAAATCCCTCATGGGAAGGACAATGAAAAGTTAGGAAGCTATCCAGGTGAGAGAATATAGTGAGGTATAAAGTAATTAGCATAAGGTTTTTGAACTTACTACCAACAACAAGAGCTGCTATGAGTTTTCTTTGAAAAGCAACAAATGGAAGGACTGTTTACATTGTAAAGTATGCATGCATCCTACATTTTTATTTTTTTAATAAAGTAACAGGTACTGCAACCTAGTCACTGGGGTACAAAAAGTATCTTACTAGAAACAAAAGGCATTCCAGTACATGACAGTCACTCTTCTTGCCATTTACTACTCTGTGCCAGGACGATACAAACACATGAAAAAGGCCAAACTCTCATGAACACACAATCTAAATGAACAAGGAGAGAAGAGCTGAAAAATGCACCAGCAGGTGAGGGACCTCCCGAGATCTCATATTAGGTCTATGAAAAATCTGGGAAAGCAACAAAGTCCTCAAGCTTTGGCTCCAGGTTTTCATCTGCTGGGCTGCACCCCCCACTGCTGGGGCACATGCAAACCAGCTCACCTCTGCACATTTCACAGGCACATGGTTGAGGATTTAACCCTCAAACTTTAGTTATGTAAACAAGGTAACACCTAAGGCAGCCAGTACCCCTGATTTGATTTGCAAACAGTAACCAATGGAGTTAAAACCCGGCATTAAGTAATGGCCCTAACAGAGCCATTTCCAGTAACTAGACTGTAAATCAAGAGTGACATGTATCAGCAGGGATTAACACACAGAGCTGGGTGTGAGAAGCAATTTCTTATGAAGCCCTTGTGTGTCAAATAATTAAGGATTCACAACAGCCCTGCACTTCATTCACCAGAAAGATATATTACTGTTATTACCAGTGGTGTACAAGAGAGGCTACTCCAGTGTTCCCAGAAACACATACCCACTGATCTTCATTACTTGCCTCCTCTTCCTCCTCGCAAACCCACTTTGCACTTGTTGCACAAAAGAAAAAGACTGCAGGTACTGCAAAAGCTTCAATAGTTAATATCTGAGTCCTCTCATGGCCACACATAAGAGGGAAAAACTGGTAGAGTTGCAATATTAATCCACACCACTGCAAGTGAAGGTTGATGAATGTCTTCTAGGGGCAAAACTCAAGCTGCAGAGAGTAGCAGTGGGAAAAATACATCTATATGCACGTATGCATCTCATCGTAACTTTTTTCCATCTCCTTATTTCTCATGTATTTGATAAAGCTAGAAAAAACTTAACACAAACATACAGTGGCACGTTCACTAAGGTGTTTCCAACACCATCCTTGTGTTTGAACAGGGGAAGCAGAAAAATACAATAGCACAGGTAATAACATAATGCTTCCCTGTTCCATAATCTCAGCTCTGTTAACACTATTTCAAAATAATAAAAGTTTATACTCATATTAACTGAGTTCAGACTTTTTTTCTGATCAATTAACATATTAAATTCCATTTTTTAATGATTTAGCTTTACTAGCCAACAGTCTAATTTCAAAATTAGAATGACAATTATTTCAATACATTGGCTTCCAAAAATACTTGCTGTATTTTACATGTTTAAGTCCATCCTTCTTCAGAAGCTCAAGTGCCATATTCCCTTCCACTTTACCCAACTTCCGCACACACCAGAACTGCAAGGCAGATTAGCTCCCGTGTTTTCTGGCTTCTTTTCAAGCTCCTGATCCTCTTGCAGTTGGGCAATCTCATATTTTATTCAACCTCCAAAATTAACACCAAACACCCACCGGATGCCAATGGTCAATGTTCGTACCTTGTAACTGATGATACTTGGAGACAAAAACATAAACAAGCCAAAAGTGACATGCCAGGATCCATCACTCACTGGCTGAAGGTGATATACTAGCTCAAGGAATGGAAAACTATCACTACAGGATAATAAATCCTTCTTCAAAATCCTCTTTATCTCCATTCCGTCAAGACAGTTTGTGCCAAGAACCTACATGAAATGTGTGATGAACTACCCATAAAACCTGCACAACAGTGCAGCATTTGACCCAATGACAAGAGAATGCAAGCAGTAACAGAGAATAAATGTAAGGAAGCCCAAGCAGGGAGAACCTGTATGATGAAAGATGTAAAAAAATAACTGAGTAAAATGTGTGATAAAGTACCCATTGCTTGTTTCCCATATAAATCAGTGCTTTCTTACTTTCTCAGTGCAATATTCTCACTACATTCACTCTTCGACAGATTGCAATACTTTTACATGCCAATAAAGTTCTTCATCTGAAACACTGCATTATGATATGTATTGCTCACTGCCTCACAACACGGTCTTCCAATGTCACCTCTCACCTCAACAAGCCATTTCCTGCACGGAAATTGGATGGATGTTACAATTAAGGAACAATTTTCAAGTAGGTATTGAACACTGAAGACCCAAAGGAATTCCATCTTCAGTGCTGTGATTTACAAACCAGTGAATTCAAAGCATGTCAGAACGTGTAATACAGCCAGTAACAAGCTGAACTGCATCATGTCTGGGCTTGCCAACAGGAAACTGGGGATTCTTTCATTTCCCTCAGCTGTGTACATTCTGTGCTAATTTCCAACACATTAATCCACCATCCAGTTTACAGTCTGAGTTCAATTAGCGATACCACTCTGAGGGCAGCACTTGAATGATAAAAACAAAAAGCCAAGGAAAGAATTTTATTTCCTCCATCACTGACACAGTACAAGTGTAGTGGATTAGTGTATACGTGGAACAGTTTGTGCTACTATGAGACAGCATAAACTGCAGACAGCACAAGCAAAATGTCAGCAATATACAGCATCTTTAACATTGACTTCTTAGTTTCCTTCTTAATGAGTATGTTTCTTCTTTTCATGTTTCCCCATCTTTCAGCTTAATTTACTGCATTTACAGGTACAGTTTGATGGCAGTAACATTGATGAAAATTTAACACACAGCACATCTTATCCTAAAAAAATCCAGTAACTTATATAAAAACTTTGAAAGAAGCTTTATGAACTATGATGACTTAACAAAGAAAAAGATACCAAAGTAGGTAACACTTCCTGCTACTTCTGTTTCAGCTTTAGAGAAAGAAAAGTGGAATCCCACAGTGGGATGAAAGAGAAGGCAGATGACCTAACCTTACCAGAACCATGCAGCAATAGTGAAAGCAAAGTAAGAAAAAGCCACCATGAAAATATAAGGAAACAGATTTGGGTAGAGCACACTTTCCTTGTTGAGTGCAATGATGAAACCCATTGAATCACTCAGTGATGGCTGCATTCTTGTTGAGCACAAAAGCTGCTTGTAGAGACTAAGGAAGATTCACCTTCATCTTATTCCTCAAGGTAATAGGAGAGACCATGGGAATCATCCTCTTCAAAATCTCGTTGTGGTGAGATGTCATGTGATCAGACAAGAGATGTGATACCAAAGCCATCTGACAAACTGAGGCTAAGCAGCACATGCAGTACTTCACACTGCTAAGGTTTGGGAAGGGAGACTCACATGGGAAATGAAATCCAAAATTCAATGTACCCATCTCTTGTGCCTTCTGGCTAGATCTCTGCAGCATTTTCAAAGTCGATAAGCCTCACCATTTGGGAACATGCTGCCTTACAGCTCCTTTTCCAACTCTGGAACAAAGGTGAGCACACTTAACAACCAAATCAATTGTAATTGTTGACTTTCATTTATTCCTCAGGACAGCATGAACAGCTACCTGACTGTATCTAATGACAGCCCTGCTTCACAGAGGCAGGCAGGTGAAAAGGTAAAAGATGAGACAGATGCTCCTGTGGAGTAGTAAGTGGAAAGAAAATGAGGGAGCAGAAATGTTACAGACAGTGAAGCAAGAAGGATGAATTAATAGAATCATAGAAGCAGCCGGGTTGG
>NW_008650965.1:65941-66551 GCF_000695815.1 Acanthisitta chloris | reverse complement strand
AAGAAACAACTCTGATAGTATTTCTCATGCTACAGTGGAACTGAACAAGATGCAGGGGAGGAGAAAGGGTCTTCTACAGCAGTTTGATGTAGGGAACAAAACAGTCAGGATGCTTTCCAGATCCATGCACCCCAGGATAACTCAGACACAGTGTTGCAATACCCTTTGACAGACAGACAGAAGGCAGAGGGGTTTTGATCTGCATAAGAATGGGTAGGACACTGGTGCATAGGCAGTAAATCCAAATTATGTTGCAACATGCTTTACATTACATATATATAGCTGAAAGATGAATTTTTAATTTTTTGTTAAGTCACAAGACTTCTCCATAGGCCTCAGAAAAATAGACAGAAAGTCAGGTGGAGATAAATCATAGACTTATAGAATGTTTTGGGTTGGAAAGCACCTTTTGGAGCATCTAGTTCCAACCCCCCTGCCACGGGCAGACACATCTTCTACTAGATCAGGCTGCTCAAAACCCCATCCAACCTTGAACACTTCCAGGGATAGAACATCCTCAACTTCTCTGGATAACTTGTGCCAGTGCCTGTCATGGTTTAACCCCAGCAGCAGCCAAGAACCACACAGCCTCTCACTCACTCCCCCACCA
>NW_008650965.1:50362-65734 GCF_000695815.1 Acanthisitta chloris | reverse complement strand
CATCACTCCAGATGTCCCCCCTTCCTCCTCCTTCCTCCCACCTTATATACTGAGCATGATGTCCTATGGTATGGAATATCCCTTTGGTCAGTTTGGGTCACCTGTCCCAGCTGTGTCTCCTCCCAGTCTCCCATGCACCCCCAACTCCCTTGCCAGCGTGGCAGTACGGAAAACAGCAAAGGCCTTGACCCTGTGTGAGCTCTGCTCAGCAATAACAAAAACATCTCTGCATTATCAACTCTGTGTTCTGCACAAAACCCAAACATAGCCCCATATTAGCCTCTGTGAAGAAAGTCAACTCCACCTCAGCTCAAACCAGCACAGTGCCTCACCAATCTAAACCTAACCTCATTCAGTTTAAAGCCAATGACCCTTGTGCTGTCACTACATGCCCTTGTAAAGAGTCCCTCTCCAGTTTTCTTGTAGGTACTGGGAGGCTGCTATAAGGTCCCCCTGGAGCCTTCTCTTGTCCACACTGAACAATCCCAATTCTCTCAGACTTTCCTCGTAGGAGATATGTCCCATCCCTCTAACCATCTTTGTGGTCCTCCTTAGGACTCAGTCCAACAGGTCTATGAATCACCATCCCTCTAATCATCTTTGTGGTCCTCCTTAGGACTCACTCCAACAGGTCTATGAATCTTGTTCGTGTCCATATATACCTGAAATTTTCTTATACCTTTCTTTTCCTGGCTCTTTAAAAATCCAACATCAGAAAGGAGAAAAGTAGTAACCTAGGTATAAATTTCATGCTTCTCAAATAGAAGGTGACAATGAAGTCTCTGAATGTGTAGCTCTATGGCAGAAGGAGCTGAAAATATGCCAGTACAGTAGGGTGGATTTAAACCTTGGTAAGGACAATAGGAAATGCTGACAAATTCTGTATCTTTGGATTAGGCTTTAAATGTTCATTAAAAGTTTGTGCAAAAAAAATAATTTCATAGTTCTTGACTTTTTACAGTGTATTTCTAAAATGCATCATTAACATTAGTATAATTTTCCCTCTGCAAATTGTTCTCACGTCTAACTACAGGTACCACATTGACTCCCACACAAGGAGAGCTCTAAATAATTGTGCAATCTTCACTCACTTGTCAAAACCAAATTAACAAATGTCCAAAATGAGTCATAAAATAAAATGGTTTGAAAAATCTATTGCCACTGCCTTTTCGTACTTCAGCCAAGTGTTCTCCTTGCAGTGGAGGACTTGCAGTGTTTCTGGAAGCAATAGATTTGATATTTCTGATCTTCTGAGTCACTTCTAAAGAGGCTCTGCAGACCATGCTGCTTCCCTTCCCTAGTGCACAGGAAAGTAAAATTAGGGAAATTAATTATTCCCATTGGGTTTGGGCTTGATGGTCTGTCTTTAGATTTACCATAATCCCTATGAAGTGTAAAGGGGAGAGAAAAATCTGATGGCATCCACTAAAGCTGACATTATTAATTGCATCTGGGAGTGGGTTATTGCTTGAGATAATCATTATTGCTGTGATGGAGTGAAAAGAAGGAGGAGAAAGGGAGCACACAATGAAAAAGCATGGAAAGAGAATAAAGGCATGGGGAAAAGAAACAAAGTGTGGTATTAGAACAGGTTTACAGTTTAATAGGGATGAAAATGATTTTGTGTTAAGATTCCTCTTTATCTGTCTGATCTTGTCAAATATATTATTATAAAATGCAGGAAGCAGAGGAAAAGCTAAAGGACAGCATTGATTCAGAAATCATTTCCAAGACCAGAAATGTACTATTCATAGGAAGGCAACAGCACAGACAGCATCAGAAAATTTCTCTTAACTACTCTGGCCATGATGAGAGGCACAGAATGGAAGCTATAAACTACGAAAACTTTATGAACAAATGATAGTCCTGGAAGAAGAAGGGAGTCACTCAGGCTTGCATTAGTCTACAGCAGTGTAAATGACAAATAGCTGGAACAAGAGTTAGGAAATGAAGACTAGTCTACAGGTTGGTGGTTTGGGGATTTTTTGTTTGTTTGTTTTGAGGGTTTTTTTAAGAGGGAAGAGTCTGGACTGTAAGGTATTTTTTTATTTCTTCTTCCCCCCCCTTTTTCTTTTCTTACAAACAGTATCTGGGAGCAAGCATATTCTTCTGCTGTGATTTGTTAAACAGCACTCAAGAAATGTATCTACATATATAAAAATAAATAAGACAGCAGGGCTACTTACTTTTCAAAAACAACAGCAGCTTTCTTGTTGTATGATCTATCAGCTTAAGAATAGGACTGATGAAAGCACATGTTTGTGTTCAGGGTTTTTAAGCACATTTGCATCTACCCACATCACACTTTGAGGTTTTAGAGCCCAGATGAGTCCTCTTCTTATATCACAATGTAAAGAAATAATTTATAACTCTACTTATGAATTGGATCACATGCAGTGCAAATTTCACATAAAGGTATTTCTTCTCTATGATGACTATTGCCACCTCATCTTCAAGCTTCCTCACATAAACTGCTGGACTATAGTAAACCTACTAAAATTCTGATCTTAAACTCTTGGTACATCCATTTTAAATTTGGGAAGGTCTAGGACACTGTACCAGTCCTTTCTACAGTGCTGTGATAAGAAGTCTCTCTCATGCATGTTGGCATACATTTGTGAGCAAGTCACCACAGGATTAACCAGATTCCTGGAGCTGCTTCTGAAAAGGATTTGTTTATATATCTCCAGTTTCCAAAATCTTGCATGCCTTTAATATAATGTGGGGTTTATCTTTTTGTTTAACTATAGTACGTTATGTACTTTTTTAGAGATTTAAGTCATATATCTAAACTACAAAACTATATTAATGGCCATATGTTCCTGAGAACTGAAAGGGAAAAATACATTTAAATCATATTGTCTCACATTCTACAGACCCGTATAATTTCAGTAGATTTAGGCAATTATTCTATCTATTTTTGGGAAACCTAACAAGCAGATATTTAATTTAATTTGCCTAAGAAATATAATTTCAGCTAGCCTATTGTGATGACAAAGTATTTACATTCCAAAGAAAAATTTCTACATTGTGTATTATTCCCTTTTAGAAGTAAATAATGTATTATAATGTTGTGAGGTATGACAAGTTAAGTTGTATCAATTTTTAAATAAATGTAAATAAAACTCTTTAGTATAAACTTCTGTGAAATGTGCAACTTCAATTTACTGAATTTTGCTGGTAACATAATTAATCTGGAAAATAAGCTACATTCTAATCCTTTTCATATTTGATGTTGTTTTCCATTGTGCTGCATATCCTTTGTGTGGGTGGGATATACTTTTCTATGGGTTTTGTGCAGAGTTCATATATTTTTGCTCTATTATTTAATGCATATCAGCTTATCCTTTGGATTAATTTATCCTGAATGCAGTTTTGTCACTACACTTAACATTTAGGTCAAGCTCATCCAAAGTTCTGAATATGTGTTTAACTATATGAATCATTCCCATAAACTTAATGGAACTTCTGAAGTCTGATGTTACTAGCACAATAAAACCTTTTGCTGGATCAGTCTTCATAAATCAAGCAAATTAAGGCAATACCCTGCAGGTCAAAAAACTACTTACTGAAAAATAATGAAGGTGAAAGACTATCCTGACTATTCCACAATGCTTCACTTTTGCTTACTTTAGTTGAGTAAAATGGCTCTTGAGAAGATACATTAATCACTATTTCCATTTTCAGAGAACTTCTATGCACCACTGTCTCTCTGCATCATGCCCATTTTTACTCCTGATTTGAATTATAAGAGCATCTATTACATTAAAAATCTTTTGTGCACGTCCTAAAAAGCCCTGCTGACTATAAATAAACATACTCTATTGTGTCTTTGAGGACAAGTGCCATCAATCATCAAAGTGAAGCGGTGGCACTGGGCTGTGTTTCACATACAGAGCTCTAGAAATTGTCTGTGTCTTCTCAGTTCAGAAAGGACATAGAAGTGCTGGAACAAATCCAGAGAAGGGCAATGAAGTTGATGAAGGGTCTGGAGCACAAGTTTTATGAGGATTGGCTGCAGGAGCTGGGGTTGTTTAGTCTAGAGAAGAGGAGGTTCAGGAGTGACCTTATCACTCTCTACAACTACCTGAAAGTAGATTGTAGACAGATGGGGGTTGGTCTCTTCTCTCAGCAACTAGCAACAGGATGAGAGGCCACAGTCTTAAGCTGCTCCAGGGGAGATTTTGGTTGGGCATTTGGAAGAATTTCTTCACAGAAAGGGTAATTAGACTTTAGAATGAACTGCCCAGGGAGGTGGTGGAGTCACTGTCCCTGGAGGTGTTTAAGGAAAGACTGGACATAGCACCTAGTGCCATGATCTAGTTGACATGATGGTATTAGGTCATAGGTTGAACTGGAGAGACCTTTTCCAACCTAATTGATTCTGAGATTCTATATTAGAAGCCTTAAAACATGCATAAAACCTTTACCCTGCACATATGGGGCAAAAGCAGATTGATTCCACAGTTCATCTGCCACAGTGAAGTTTGCTCATCCTGATGGTCTCTTAGCAAAATTGTCTTCCCAGGTGCACTGGATCGTGTGAATGCACACCATCAGGCATGAATTCTACATGCTAGGCTGAAGAAAATGAATTTGAATTGTCAAAAAATGAAGGTAGTGCAGATGGCCACTGCATAGTGCCAGTTGTTCCACAACTCTGGAGTCTTGGAGAGGGATTAAAAAAGCAAACAAGAAGTCCTTCTGTAAATTGTAACAAGCTACTGAGCTTCATGGCTGTCCTGTTTATTATCATGGGACACAGAAGAGGTCAGACAAAAGGAGAATGAAATTTTCTTCACCTGCAATAATCAGTAATCATAATATAGTTAAAGGGAGAAGAGGAGGAAAATTGCAGGTTTCACAGTCTTGCCTCCACAAAAACGTTAGTTCTGTAATATCAGATTTTGTATAGGTAGATCTGGCTATCAGCTGTATAAGATTTGGCTGCTCTATCTGTCAGCTCTACTCGGAGGAGAATAATTATCTGCAAAAATTTTTAGTTGAGTGTTTTCAATCATTGTGATTATTCTGCTTATGCCTTCTCTTTTCCTATTCATTACTCTTATAACTTCTTAAGACTCTATAAGAAACTGTAGTAAATACTAGTATTAGGAAAGATCTTCAGGTTAATGGCCTTACCTTCTTATATTTAATAAAATAACACATGGATGTAACGTTCATTTTATAAGTTTAAAAATCTTGTCATAATTACAAATCAAATTATCCTAATCATCCTCTGAATAAAACACATTAGATACCACTTTGCATAGTTTTCCTTTTATCATTCTCTTTGGGCTACTGTGGACTCTGGAGAAAATACTCCATCAATGCACTTAGCCAGACCAATGTTAAAGTCTAGGTCAGACTGGCAGTGGCAAGAGTAGATGGTATTTAGGGACAGCATGGGGGTCTGATCAATTTACACAATCCCTTCCCCACAGATTCCCCTAGTAGTAGTATCTACAGTTGTATTCCCTGCTTTGTACTTTTGGTGTTAGTTTATGGAACTGTTGTGCATGAGTTTCTGTAATCCTTTTCCAAAACTGCTGACAGCTGCTTTTCATGGCAGCCAGTTCCAAATGTTCACCACTTGCTGCTCAAATAAGAGCTTTCTTGCATCTATTTTAAAGAGATCTTCAAATGATTTCACTAACTGGCCTAGTTCTGATACTGTGGAATTAAGAATATAACAGTATAGGCTTTTTCTGTGGGAAGAGACCTACAATGGCCATCTAGTCCAACTGCTTTACCACTGCAGGGCTGACCAAAGCTGAAGCATCCTATTGAGGGCATTTTCCAAATGCCTTTTAAACAGGCTTGAGGCATCAACAGCCTCTTTAGGAAGCCTGTTCCAGTGTTTGACCACCCTCTTCGTAAGGAAATACTTCCTAATGTCCAGTCTGAACCTTCCCTGACTGGATGAATAATACCTCTTCAACCATATTATCCACCAGCATAAAAATTGTACATAACCTCTTCAGCCTTCAAGTCACAGTCGTCTCTTCAGTTTCTTCTTATAAGGCTCCAGAACTCTCAGTTAAATCCCATCCAATCCTGTTCAATTACACCTAATTTCTTTGGTCTAGTAGGTTCTTCTGCTTATATTCTATATGCATAATTTAGAATACATACATATAATTTAGAACACATATATATTCTAAACCTCTAGTGATTTAGCCCCTCTGACCTACCTGATACAAGGAATACATTGAGTGTGAGAATATCCCCAGTATCATCAGCATCTTCTACATTAGGCTTGTAGTCCTGGCCAAAACACTTGTAAATTTTGTCTTAGCTCCACTGTTTGACATTACACATGTCAGTCAGCTGGCCTTGCTAGCAGTTTGGTTTGTCTATTCTATTTATTGTGATTGCACTATTTATTCCCTCCTGGCCTTTCAGAGATACACTGAATATTAACCACATCCTCTCAGGGGTCTCATAATTTTGAACGAGGTGCTCCTGTGTGCCTGTTTGCTTTCACCTAGCTCCGAGCATAAATACTCCTCTACAACCTTTTTTTAATTTTAACTCTCAGCAGACTGGCTCCATTTTGGTTATAGTGCAGCCTTAAGAGGACCACTCATGGTTTTTAAAGCTATTGCTCTCAAAGTGTTGCTGCAAAGGTTACTCATATTCCTCTGACATTATTCACCTCTTGTGACAACAAGGCTCATGCACACTCCTAAGGCATCAGAATTTCTACAGAGGTCTGTAACCACCTTTCCCAAAGTACATGAATCAAATTTTGCTAGAAATTAAGAAAAATCTGGTCTTAGACCATGGTTTGGACCTTTAGCTCTCCTTTTCCAAACCTGTATTAAAACCATGACACAGCATTTTTACTTTTGTTTGACCATTTAATTGTTCAGCAGAATCTGCCTTTAAATAACTTCTGGTCATAGGTCCTCCTTTCCTAGTTATTCTTTTTCTATTTTGGGTTTGCTTACCCTTATATTCCTAAATGTTTATTGCAATAAAAGTGGTCACACATATTCTTGTGGCATATAAATTATGTGGCTCTCTGAGCATATAGATAGTTAAGATGCAAAAGATTTTTTTTGCTGTAGAGGAAATGGGATTTCTAAAAAGAATGTTTCATTTGGAGAATATTGAAAGACACTTAGGGAATACTAGAGGAAATCCTGTGTTTGGGGCAGCTTGCTGAATTTTTCACTTTGCAAGTGCTTGACTAAACACTCGTTTTCTGGTGATTCAGTGTGGTTTCCAGCCCCATCAATCTCATGGAAGGCTCCTCTCCTTACCTAGCCCAGTGGTTTCCAAATCTTGAGTCCAGTCTATCTTCTTGTTCAACAAATCCTATAGAAGTCAAAAAGTGCTTAAAGGTCTGTACAAGACTCCAGGTGGGACTGGTGGGAGTTTGCTTTGTAATCCGTACTTGGAGTTGTTGCAACTAATGGCTTCTTCCTGCTAGGCTTCTGCCTTCCTGATTAGATTTGTCCTAGTTCCTGATCAAATCCCAGTCCTTGCTCTTGTGCTGTATTTACTACTGATTTCTGAGGTAGTTGTCATGCTCTGCATAATCATGCTTCATACTATCAGTCTTATGTGTGAACTGTGGTAAGTACCATTGGAGCAAAGGGAATTGTCTACTAGTGGGTGCCCCGTGGTTGGTGCCTTCTCAAGATGAGAGCTTTCCAGAGAGTTGAATAATTATTGTGGTACATTGTTTAGTGTTTTCTGCATGGAAAAAAGCCCCAAACCCTAAGCCCTTTTCAAATGCTTGGGTTTTTCCATCACGGTGGACTATCATAAGTGCTCTGCCTTCTCTTAGCGTGTTGCTAAGGTTCCAGTCTTATGGACAAATATGTAAGGCTTTAACTGCTGGTAGGCAACAATCTTCAGTAAGTTTTGTGAGGCTACTCACAGGGTTAACAACTGTTACCAGTATGAACATCAGTAAATTACTTTGTACTGCCTACATTATGAGCTTTCTCCAAATTCAGAGAACTAAAATAATTTGCAGTGGTTAAGACCAGCTTTCTTTTTAATGCCTTAGATCCAATTTTTAAAAATATTTATGATTATATTTAAAAAAAAATAGTTGAAGCTAAAAAATTCTTCAGAAGCATCACAAGATTTAAGGGGAAGAACATTGTTTTTCCAGTGATGTTTTCCATGTGCTTTAAAAATAAAAAAGCAAGGGATAGTAAATTTTCAATTAGCAAATTAACAGCTCTTACAGTTATTAAATTAAGGCATTACATGTTTATAGTGTCTTGGCAGCCATATTTTTAATATCCTATGTGATTAGATTCTATGCAAAAACTCTTCTTTCTCTTTCACACTTGGAAAGAGTAAGTGTCAGAAAGAGAGGGGCAAAACCCTGGTCAGAAACTTTTGTCATGATTTTTAAGGGTATTTATGTGCTTTATCTGTGTCTGCTTTATTATTTCATATGAGAACAATTGTTGTCATTTGCTTTCAATCAATGACAAACTAACTCAAGAGTTTAAGAATCTGAGTACAGTGTGCAAGACCCTGGCATTCAGATACGCTTTCATAATTTAGCCTGATTTGACTGAGCATGCTATTTTTCTGGATTCAGGTAGTGTAAATTAGGGAAGACTTTTTTGAGTAACTTTGTGTTGTTGGTGTTTTTAAAGCCATCTGCAGTACTCAATATTTCTCATATATGTATATTATAACTGAATTATTTCCTCACTACAAGAAAAATCTGATGCTCAGAGAAGGTCAGAAGGGTGATAATCCAACCAAAATTATCACCAAATGTAGTTATATGAGGCAAAATCCAGAGCTAGTCAAATAAAGCAAAATCCGATAGAAAATCTCAGCTCACTGCATGCATAAATATTTATGCCAAAGGCAATGATTCATGCTCAGTTTCATTGTAACTTTACAGACAGGATTTTTTTTTGTCTGATTCTGCTGTTCATAGCTGGTATTTCTTCTTGCAATCTTACATGCTTTTACCTCAGTAATTAGATATACAAAATTACACTGTCGTACATAGTAAATTGCATGTCAATATATTTGATGCTTGGCATTTCTGGCTTTGGTAAGGGGCTTATAATTTTAGGAAGCCTGACCATTTGCAAAGTCTTTAAAGAGATTCTTCTAAAGTCCAGAAACACATGCAGTATTACTATTATATTCACTGTTATTTATGAAATATCACATCTTTTGATATCTTAAATGGCATTTATACGTAGTATGATGGGCAGATATCAAAAATACAGGGATTACATCTTAACAGGTGTCAGCTAATACCATGCTTGAGTGCTGCAAATAGCCCAAGGAGTATATTCATGTCTAATTGTCTACACTCCAGAGCACAACAGCTGCCACTTGTAGCAGATGAATCATCTGACTGACAATATTCTGCAATGTGTCGACAGGATTTTCTGGTGCAGCTGATTATATATGATTGTATTTGGCATAGCTGCGGAGCATTAATAGACACTTTTATCATTGTTCACTGAACACTGGAATACTTTAGTCAGCTGTTTGTTATGCCAGCTATAATGGACTATCAGCCCAAAATTTTCATTAAGTTGGCTGTTTAGTGGACTATGTAAAATGAATCATTGACCTTAATGAACTAGTGTCCACATGTCAGAAATACAGTGGGTGGAAACAACAGCCTTGGCAAGCATTCTTTATACAGGGAATGGAGATTCTTCTAATCTTTATGGGTAATTGCACTAGTTTGGCTGGCAAATAATTAGGGGATAGTTCTAGGAAACTGCACTGATGTTGCTTGTGTGGGTTTGTATATAAAGGTCCTATTCCTACAAAGATCTTCGTAGCATGACTCTGTTTAAAAGGCTTTCACTTTCCAGGTCTTTTGCTTTCAGAGAGAGGGACTGAAGGAGGAAGAACAAAAAATATTATTTTTAGCATCAAGTCTGTTATTTCTTTCAAAATAAACAAAGACTTCTTGGAGGTATAAAAGCATTGGCTGATTTAATGAATAAAGAGTGCTAGAATACGAAGTTTTCCAGAGGTCTGAATGAACCTTAAGAACAGTAGGGGGAAAAGAGTAAAATTATCAACAGCTTTGAGATTTGTAAGATGAGTAAGTTCCTATATTTTTCTCATATGTCTTTATCCATATTCCTGATTTTCCTGAAAACTTAATTGCCAGTAATTTCCTGGAGGAATTATTAAAAAAAATACAAGAGAAATTAGTAGAAAACATATAATTACTTACCTAACCTAGTCTGACTCTTTTCCCCCCTCTCCTTCATTCTTTGTTGTCTATTTTTCTTTCAAAGCAGAGGCTTCACTTTTCACTAATACAGCTACTCAAACTAGGTTTCCTTGATTTCCTCTTGTTCTTATGCCAGAACTTCATGAGCAATCTAAAAGAGAGGGTCTATAATATTAAGCCCTAGTAACTTAATAGTGAAGGAGTTCTATTCATAGATGCTGCTACAAAACAAAATGCCAGTAGCGGACTTGGAAAGCTAGATGAACCACTCTCAAACTATTCAATACCTCTCTTATTTAGTTCTATTGACTTCAGGAGTAGAAGAAAAAAATTAAAAAATATCCAGGACAATTATTTTTTCTTGCCTCTAAAATACTGCAGTAAAAGTTTTGGAAGGAAACAAGTCAGACCACTTCTAGCTGATGAGGTGAAAACAGTCTGAAGTAAGGAATAATTGAATATTTGATACCAGAGTAATTTGAGGAAAGTTGATTTTGAAATGCATGGTAGACAAGAGTAAGGTAGTTGTTTGCAGCTTCTTCTTGTAGGTGCCCAGTATAGATCTGATGCCACACAGAGATTAGCTTTCCAATTCCCAGAGACAGATTGAGGCAATCTCTTAAAATATAAGACAGAGATGTGACTTTGAATGTCAGCCACTAAGGAGCTAACGAAGCAGTGGGTTTTTGGAAGCTACTGAAGACTGGTAGTTTTTCACATGGAGAGAGTGATTAGATTAGTTAAAGGATTATGGCCCACACTGTATGATTTCTCAGATGATCTAAGTTAATTAAATTGAAGTCTTATTAAGACACAAATCTCTACATCTTGTTCATCATAAAGGGCAGGGAGTCTTCTGCAGAACAGATGTAACTGTAAGGCATCAAGGTTATGTTGGCATCTGGAGCACACTATACTATGTTAGACCATGGTGATTTATTAGAATTAGTTAGGGAAAGCTACCTTCTACAAAAATAAGTTTGATAAGTCAAAGCAACATCTCATAAAAAAGGACACATTTTGCACTTGTTGAAGTTAGTGTGCAATCTGAGCATGCCCAGTGCTTCAGATTTCAGTAGCCCAGCCTTGTGGAAGCATGAAAAACTTTCAAAATTCTGAAAAAAAGCCTTTTTTTTTTTACAAGGAATGACAATTTTTTGAAGCCTATGAGGAAAGTCTTAGAGGGGTCATAGACAAAGCCCATATTTTGTATGAATTTTGCTTCAATTCTGAGTGGAAGACGAGTTTACCTGTAAAAGATGAGTGTCTCATCTGGGAAGGACCAGCTTGTAATTTACAGAGAATTCCATATTTTAGGTGGAACAATGCAAACCAAAATTTCCTCTGTGAGGATAAATTTAATTATGTTGACTTTTAAAAAGTTTCCTATATTTTAAGCATCAAACTACTGAATTTATTGGTAATATGCAAAACACACATACTACAGTTCACAGATACTGCACCAACACATGGAACAGAGATGTGTCTTTATGTATATGTATTTGTGTGTGTGCAAAGAATCTGTCAGTGGATATTAGATTCCAAGTAGTCAAAAAGGGGAATTGTCAATTCCTTTTCTTAAACCTGTATTTACCATTGTTTCTACCTTGAGTAAAATTTTACAGATAGTTCTTTATGCTTAATATGAGGTTCCTAAGGGCACAAAAACTCTTCAGTTGAGGCTGCATTGTTCTTAGACAGTTTGCTTTGCTCTCATTGTGTTTTATCTTAACAATGACAAGCATGTGAAATATTCAGATTCTATGTACTAATTATTATGTCACAGAAAAAATCTCTAAACTTCAGTTTTATTTTAACATCACTGAATAAAGAGAGTTATCAGCTGTATACAGAGTGGGCTGCAATTTGACATTCTTAGCTGTAATGGGACTTCAAACCACATCAATCAAATCAACCTGTCACTCAAGGCGTTAGGCAGAGGAGTGTGTGATACCTGACATGACTGGGAATCTTCAATTCACAAATCTAGGAACTCTTCTTACCTGTTAATAGCCTTAATGTCCTTTTGTTGCAGAAATACTAATATACTAGGCTTTCAAATTAAGGAGAGATGAGAAAATACACTAATTTCTGTGTTCTGTACATTAGGCAATGTTTCCTTGTAAAAATGCCTACCATTTCACTTCTGAAATGGCTTACATGTAGGCCTGAACTGATAAGTCTGAAAAGGATTGTCTATTGAAAAGAATAGTTGCTTTTTAATGTCAGACTCAACTGCTGTAAAAATATGCTAGATGCACTGCCGGCCACGGTCAAAGTTTGCCTGCCTTGTATGTCATTTGCAATGGCAGGAAGGCATCACAATGGTGCATCTAAAACTGTAGAGACACATGGTAGGTAGATAGTACAGGGTTTGAGCACTGATGTTTTGCCTTTTTTGACCATGTATTTGATTTTCCCCCACAGTCAATACAGTGTAAATACTTGCTGCAAATAAAAATTAGCTCTGCGTCCAAATGTGTGGGTTTTAAGCTCTGCATCAATAGGCATATTTTGATGATATAAATCTATCATGGGCATTGCTTGATGATGAATAGTACTGAAGCTCCATAATTTTGATGAGCAAGTGTTCTTTTCTTACTGCTTTCATTATCTTCTCTGAAAGCTTTAATGATGACCTCTCTATTAGTGACTCCTCAAACTCTAGTTTTGCCTCAGACCTTTCCCTCTTTTTAGTTAGAGCATTTACCTACCCATCTCTTTGCTCATGTAGAGCTGAAAACTCAAATTCAGGGAAATGGGACTTCTTATTGTGAGTATTCACCTTAATATTTGTCTTTTCTTGCCATTATTTAACATAACCTTTGTATAGCCTTCCTTTGAAGACATTCAAGATGTACATTATAGAAAAAGAGCACAGCTGTTCAGGGTTTTTTTTCAGTATTTTATTTTCTGCTAAATCTTCTATGTCTCAAAAAGGGAAAAAAATCTGTCCTCTAAATTTATATCTCTTCAAATCTATCTAAAATATTCTGTTTTCCTATGATCATCTTCCTTGAGAACAAAGGTTGCATCATTAACACTACCTAATTTTTTCAAATCCCTTTTAGAGCTCTTCATTTCTGAAGGTCTTGATTCATTGCATCCCTCTACTTTTCAAGCCCTACAGACACTGATTTGTTCTTTTTTCAGTCACTTTGCACTGGTATCTTTTTTGTCCTGATTCCCAATAGTTTTGGTGGGTTTTTTCTCCATTCCATATTTTATAATGTTCCTGCTGTTCTAATATTTGAGCATTCACAAAGTAAATCTCAGTCATCAGAGACTGACAGCTAACTTCTGTTATTATTTCTCCCAAGGAAATTTCAGATTAAATTCTCAGATGCTGTGCAAGGATTATATGCTGTTTATCTTAATTCTCTCAAATTCTCTTCACTACTCACTGTTTTTATCATATGCTACTTTCCTAAATCTGAAATTAAATTCTCAAGGTAAAAGTTAAATGCTTAATAAGGACATTAAGAAGGAGAACAAAAATATGTATGTACCTTTCCTTTTGGAATTTCTTACTCTTCATGCAATGGATCAGTATTTCAGAGTGGTTTAGGAAGTATTTTTGGCTTTTATATTATCTGATGCTTAGTGCAAAATGCTTGTTACCAAATGCTATAGAGAGGTAAAGCAACCTTTAAATTTTTCAATTGGCAAAAATGTACCATGTGTCACTTACATAGGCAGAAGAAAGAATTATCATCTACAGAATAGTGTCATAATAGATTTTGCCCAATTTGATTCCTATTTCAGTAGGCTATAATCTTTTTTAGGAAAAGCTACTGATTTAAAATCTCCATTGCCATCACTGTGCCTGGTAAATTTCACAAGTGCTTAATGAATTCTTCCATTCAATGCATCTTATTTCTATTCTGAATTTTAGTTCCACAAATTTTATTTAAATCTTCACCAATAATAAAAAGCATTATTTGAATCAATTTTATTTTTCAATAACTATGATGTCACGTTGTACTTAGTAACTGTTCCACCTTCTCATCTTGTCCAAACAAGCTAAGTTCATTGAGACTTTTCTGGTTTCCCCACCAATTCTGTTGTTATACCTATCTTTCTTCTCTAAAGGTTCCTCTATCATTTTCTTTTTGGAAATTTGATTTTCTCTCACAAACAAAAAAGGTGATGTGAGATTTTGGGTTTTCCCTCAGCATGGGTGAGATCTTTCTAGAAGGTCTAGGATGACCTAAGGTGCTTCCCACACAGCTTTCTCTTAAGACAGGAACCAGAAATTTTCCAAGCCTGTTTTGTGGAGTTGTTACACTCATTCTGGGCATATATAATAAAGAGGCTGAACCATAATTTTCTCAGCCAATGGTTCTGACTTTGTCCTTTAATATTTCTTAAATTGCTAGGGTTTTTTGCATTCTGTTTTACAGACAGCTGAGGTATCTCAGTGTATTCACACTGTAAACAACACAAAGTATTTGACAAAATGCAATGTTTGTAACTCAATTCAGAGTGGCTCAGATTGGTTACAGCATGATGGATAAACCTTTACACTGAGGAAGCTGCACTCACCAGCATGATATCCTTTTGAGATAAGCAGGTCAGGCTACAGGCATGCTTGAGAAGAATCATCATTATTAATTATTTTTTTACTTTCAGTCCATTTCTTATGCTTGCCTCCAGTCTTTGTACTCAGCCTTCATACTTGGTTTACTGTATTTATAAAAATTGATGTCCAATTTGAATGTATGCTTTTGAAGATAAGAGATTACATTTTAATTTATGTTTAAAGTCTCATGTCTGCCTTGAATATTGTATAAATAATAAAGGGGTGTAAGACTTATCTGAAATTATTAGTTCATAGAGTAATATTTTCCTCTTTGCTTGAGATATGTCAAGTTGTAAGGGCAGACATAGAGGAAACTATGCAATTTATGGAAGCTTTTTAGATAAAGTGCCAATCCCCTCTAACATGGTGGGGAAAACCAGCCAAATGTCCCTTGAATTCACTGAGGTATTCAAAGGATACATTTTCAGTGAATTGGGACCATCAGAAGAAAATAATCAGTCTCTATCACCCACATTTGCCTTTCACAGCACAGAGACAATGAGAGAAAGAATGCCTGGTGGACAGAGCAACTGGTAGAACTGCTTGTTAAGTATCAGCAAAGGTGGAAAACCTCTGGTTCTAGCAGCCTTTG
>NW_008650965.1:43326-50335 GCF_000695815.1 Acanthisitta chloris | reverse complement strand
GGAAACCAGAGTCAATGAGGGAGTTCAGAAAAGGATTTTTGATGAGGAGAGATTGATTGAAATATGAAGAGGGCTGCATTCAGCTCTTCTGGAAATGCTGCAGTCAGAAAGCCTCAGTGTGAACTGAGAGAATGTGCCAAGTTGGTAGTCTGAATAGTTTGGATATTTTTTTTAAGAGAAGACACAGGAATGTTACCTTTGGCATTTGTTGCAGGTATTTTTCTTGATGGAAGTATTTTTGATTCTTGGCACTGTAGAAAAAAAAAAAAAAAGGTCCACAGCAAGCAGTACTTACAGGGTGGGTTTTTTCTACACTTCTGCACTTTAGCTTTTTGAAAAACATAGTCTTGAAGTTTTTTTGTGCATTTGATAAAATCTCTACCTTTAACACCAGCCCCAAACACAACCGTCCCTGCAGTGTTTGTGAATACTTTGGTCAAGTTTCTCTATGTGGGAGCTCAGAGATCACTAGAATTGGAAATCAAGCTGGTTTAAAATTCTGTTTTCACCTGTATGATCAAGCAAGCCAAAAATAGATTTCAAGCTGTGGTATTATTCAAAGAGAACTATCTAGTTTTCCTTGAAACAGTCTCCTACATGTGGAGAATGGAGAAGTCTCTGAAGATGTGCATCGCTTACTTGCAAAGATCAGGAAAGATGTGATGTTGGCAAAGCTAATACTTGTGTGAAGCAGAAAGAAAGTGTTGTGGCAGGCTTACCAGAAACAGAGCAAACTCTGACCCCAAGTCTCTCACTAGGTTTTACTCAAAGCCATGGTGAATCAAGTTCACATCACCATCTGGAAAGCAACAGAGGATGCTTTTTAAAAACAAGGACTGGTCGCAACAGAGAGTAGAGATCCTGGTAATATTGAACCATAAAACAGCCAAGGCTGGACAGACATACACAGTTAATGAATCAGTTGACAAAGGAATGCCACAATTAAATGAATGGCGTAAAGGGGAGAAGAGTTTTTAAAATACTTTTTTTGAACCATTTTCTGTCACATGCACAAAAAAATGTCCAATTTGTGGACTCTGTGAGCACAGAGTAAAATAAAGAAAGACACTGGCAATGTGTTTATGCTTTTATAGGAGCCTATGTAAGTGTTACAAAGAAAAATGTTAGATTTATGTAGAATCATAGAACAGCCTGGGATGGAAAGGATGTTACAGACCATCTATTTTCAACACCCCTGCCATGCACAGGGACACATTTCACTAGACCAGGTTCTTTGACCACACCCAACCTGGTCTTGAACACTTCCAGGGATGGAGGATCCACAACTTCTCTAGGTAACCTGTTCCAGTGCCTCACCACTCTCACAGTAAATAATTTCTTCCTAATATCTAATCTAAACCTATGTTCTGTTTGAAACCATTCCCCCTTGCCCTGGCACTACATGCTCTTGTAGTGTCCCTGCTCAAAATTAATTGATGTGAAAACTGGGGTGTGTGATTTCAGATCCTAGAACACAATAAATCACTAAGAATTTTGTTGAAAGTCAGAAAAACTTGTCTAGCTGAAATAATAGGTAAGAAATTATGGATTGAAGCATCCATGACAGAACCATTCTTCTGCCTAGACATACTCAATTTTTCTGTAAATAGGAAGTACCATGGGCTCATATATTTGCATCAGGGAATTTCTTTACTATTCTTAATTATGCTTGGCAACCTGCACTTAAAAACAAGTATGGCAAAACAGCAGTGCAGATCCCCAGAGCAGCAGCACCTCTTCATGGAAGTTATGAATTGGTGATGGCTTACTGCATAACAGTAACTTTTAAAATTTCCATTAGTAATGTGCTTCCTGCACTAGCTTTATGCAGGATATTCAAAAACATCCCATCCATCTTATCAAGGTAACAACATATCCCTTTCAGCAGAGTTTTCATTGTGCAATCCATTGCATGTTGTAATATCCACAAAAATATTTCCCCTGCTGAGAGCATGAGCATTCACTTCATGCTGTTCAACCAACCAGTTCTTTGCTGTCAGACCAGCTTAAATCTCAGGTAGTACCTGCTGAGTAGCTGAAGGGAGTTTGTCATGCAACTCCATGAAAATGCTTTTTTTTAAAGGTTCTGAAGCAATGGCTGTGTCACAGATTGACATTGCAGATCTGTGCACATAGAGAGGCATTAAGCTGCTGGTTGACTGTGATGAATTTCTTGGAAATCGTTTACAGGACTGTTGATCTTCACATTCTGTCATCTTGCTCTTTGCTGTCCCCAGCTATTTGTCTCACTGTTAGAGTGGGCCTTCAAAATGTCAAGTATTTTGTCTAAGCATGCTGAGGAGCACTGAGGCCACTTTTTTTCCAGAGTCCAGTGTTCAAAAGTTAGCTTAGGATGCACGAAATAGTCCTCAAAGAGATTGGGGTGGAGGAAAAGGAATATGACACCCCATTTGTGCTGGCAAAGCAGAGATATCCCAATATGGAGAGACCATCAGACTGCACTGACCAGTGTAGATGGCTTACAGGGCCTTCACTGCACCACAGGCTGTGGTACCTCACATTGCACTGAAATTGTCAGGAGCACTGTTTAGGCACATGCAGATTGACATGGATGCAGACTGCTCATCAGGGTATTTTCTGGTAGAGCTTTGTCATTTATCTAAGGTTTTAATCTTCATAGAATCATAGAATTTAAGGGTTGGAATGAACCTTACCGATCATCTAGTCCCAACCCTCTCTGCCATGGGCAGGGACACCTCCTCACTAGATCAGGCTGCTCAAGGCTCATTCAGCCTGGAATGAACACTGCCAGTGTTGGGGCAGCCACCATGTCCTTGGGCAACCTGGTCCAGTGTCTCACCATCCTTATAGTAAAAAACTTTTTTCTAATATCTAACCTAAACTTCCCCTCCTTCAGTTTGAATCCATTACCCTTGTCCTGTCATTGCAGTTCCGAGCAGAGTCCCTCTCTGGCTCATTGTAGGCCCTTCAGATATTGAAAAGTTGCTCTGAGGTCTCCACACAGTCTTCTCTTCTCTAGGCTGAACAGCCCCAGCTTCCTCAGCCTGTCCTCATAGGGAGATGCTCCAGTCCTCTTAGCAACTTTGTGGCCTCCTCTGGACTTGCTCCAACAGTTTCATGTCCTTCTTATGTTGAGGACACCAGAACTGCACGCAGTATTCCAGGTGGAATACTTCTGTTGTGTTACTTCTAGTCTCATATCCCATGCCTTGGTCTAGTCAAATTTTGTGGATGTTTTCAACTGTGCAGAATTCCTATAATATGTATGTTGGGGGCCTCCTTTGTGACCTTGCCAATTTGCAAAAGGATAGATTTCCCTCTGGTGACCAGCGAGGTGAGTGAGTTGCTACCCACCTCCCTTTCAAAGCAGACACTGGTAGTATCATCAGACTGAATCAGTGCCTCTGAGGCTTCTCAGCTGGCAGGAGTACTAGTAACCACCTCTTTGCAGCACTGAAATACTCTGGTGCCCACACACCCTACCTAACGAGCTTTGCAAAGCGGATCTGATGAGATGGAGGTCTGACTGATTTCTTCTGAGCTCTCTCTGCTGTTGCCCACTGCATGTTCTCCAGTGTCTCAGGCAGCTGGCTCTACTACTGACTGGCTCCCTCAGTTGTGTGAAGAAGGTTGGGGTAGTTTCCCAGCTCTTGGGCTTACAGACCTTCCTGTCAGGGGATTGGTGGCTCCATTGGTGGCAAATTCCCTGGGGCTACCCAGGAAGCCAGGTAGCCCAGATGGTTGCCACCCTGCTGGTGGGCTTGATGCCCAAACTGATGGTGCAAATTACCTGGCTGAAAAGTTCAAGCTTAAATAATGCACACAGTGAATGCTTAGTGCATAAGGGCATGACGGTCTTAGGTTTCAAGGATGCTTTTCTGGGTCTATTCTCTTGCATATCATCAGTAAAGATTCAAATTACCTCTACTCTCTGCTGATCTGATAAAATGGTAATTGTTTTGCTGAGGTACCTCATTAAGTTCTGTACATTTTTTATTTCAAGAGTTGTACAAATGACATTGGAAGTGATGCTGAAGGCTTGATTTTAGCTTTGACCTTGAACACCAGTTGCAAATGAAGGGATGAACCACACTGCAGGTGGAAAACAGGTGTTTTCATATTGTGCTCATGTGAGCTGACCAGGTTGATCCAGATAAAAGGAGAAATTTTTTTGGTAGCAAAAAACATACAAAGGTTTATTTTACATATTTTGCTCTATTGTGATGCATTTTTGAGTGCCATTGTTTATTATTTCTCTTTGTTTATGATGAGTGAGCTAAAAAGTGATTGTAAAAATGTGTACACTTGGTGATATTGATAATAAATCTGAAAGTATTTGAAGTAAATGCACTTTCTACTTATTGATGGTTTCAGCCATAAGATTACCTTGTCTCTAATATCATATTCAGGGGATGTGGGGGAAGATTAAGAAGTTGCTGTAACTTGACTTCCTAAATATCTGGATATAGATAACATAGAGGCATACAGATATAATTGTGAAAAAATAATCAGGTTTTCAGCTGTTACAAATCTTATTGTATATGATGTTTTAAAATGAAAAGCTGTCTAGTATATGTGGAGATGTACATCAACTAAATAGAGCCAAATGTCATGGGAGTTTTGTCTGCTCTTTGATATATTCTTCATTATTTTATCACCTGATATTTTAATCTACAATATTTTGAACAATTTAAGTTGAATATGTGCTATATATGTAAACTTGTGAATTACTTTTGAATCTCTGACATTTTGATTTATTTTTAATCAGAACACAGATTCTTGCATTTTGGATATTCTTGAGAGATTTTCTTTAAGTTGTAGAAGAGATCCTTTACTGGAGGTAAATCAATTAGTAAAACACATATTTTGGTGTTTCCATGGCATTACAAATATTATCAATATTCAGTGAATTTTTTGGTTAGATGTTTCAGTCTAAGTATATTTACCTTTGTTAGAGCACACAATATGATTAATTACATTCATACCAATCTATATGTGAGATAATTCCATTTCAGCAGAATCCTTTCAGGTTTGCTTGAACATATCTGAGTGTAGTGTGCAGCATGTAATGCCTAGTCCTTAAACTATGTGTTTCACAAAGAGAAACACAAAAGTGAAATTAGCAGATACTACCATAATACAGAATTTGACAATATAGCACAGTTGTCAAATACTTTAATTGCATATTAAATCTATCCATGAGGTAGTTGCTTCATTTACTCTCAGAATCAGTTAACTGTATTGTGTGTTTGTACATGGTGATTATCCAGGTCACATGTGAATCAAACTAAATGATTAATTAAATATTTTTAACTAAATTGCAAATGCTCAAACATTTTTTTCAATATTTTCTTGCCCCTGATTTGTTGTTTAGGCCATTGTTACACATAAGGTCAGCTCTGGCAAAGCTGTCAGTTTTGGGTGTTGCATTTAAAGAAAAAATAGTATTTGGAATGAATCAACAGATTGAAACAAAAATGAGTGGAGAGCTACAATACAGCATTTATAAGGAGATTATAGAAAATTTTAAAGTGTGTCATCTAAGCAAGTTATGAAATCTCTATAACTGGTGGTTTTTCAAAACAACTTCATGACTAGAGGTCAGACTGGCTAATTGCTTTTGTTCTGCTTCATCTCAATGATCCTGTACAAAGTGTTAGAAAATTAAAATGTCATTGCTCTCACAATAAAATAAAATATTCAGTCAAGCAGGCATTTTTAAGTTCTATGAACAGTATTATTGAAAAATTTCTCAGAAACACAAGAGATTCTTTGGAATCGCTCCTCAACAAGCTCTTAGGTGTGAATTTTCCCTTATCCAGTTAGAACAGTTCAGCATCCTTTGCCACTAGACAAAAGTGAGATTTTGTCTAGAGAGCAATTAGCAGCACTAGTGATTTATTTCCTGGATGAAAGTGGTACTACACTCTCTAATCAGCATTTGGAAGAATGTTTGTTTTCAGGCAGGAGTGGGGGAGACTCACAGTCATGAAGTCATCTGAGCAGCTCCCATGAATGGCTTCCCTTCCTGCTGCTAGCCTAAGGAGTGTAATACAAAGTGTTGGGACAGGCAGGATATGAGATGTGGCACTTCAAGTGTGCAGCTGTTGGGAGACTGGGCATTGAGATGCTGAGAACAAAGGAAAAGAAAGGTAACATTTACCATTTAACCATTTAACATTTAACACACACCATGAGTTGTCTCATTCTACTCATCCACAGCTGAGGACCTGAAATGGAGTTAAAGTACAATGAAAGATAGTAAATGCTCTTGGCTCACTGCCTGGGCTCTCCAGGCTCTGGGATATAGAGCCTTGATATTGCCTTACTGGTGTGCCCAAGCGTAATGATTCCAAAGCTCCTGAGAAAAGAATATAATATAGAAGTATGTGCATCCAAAGTATATGGGGCCCAGCCTCAGTGTGTATCTTGTAGAATTATTAGAGATCAGTGAGTCTAAAAAATTCCCTGCAAACCTCCCTTTACTGGTATGTTCAGATCAGTGTCTTTGATTCTTGTGTTAATGCATATATAAACATAGTCTGTTCCTCATGCTGTATCCACTCCTTTTACTATAGATCTTCTAGATTGTAACATCTTCAGAGAGAATCTTGAGAGCTTGTCTCAGCATAGTTGAGCAGTTATTTATTCCTGACAAATAATAATAAAATGGCATTGTTAACAGAATTCTGTATGGAGTCTAGAGAAATTATATGGAAGAGGAAAGGTACAAAATAACACTGAAAAATTCTAAAGCATTCAGGGAACATTAGCTTCCACAGGGAAGTAGATTTTTGTGTGCAAGTCTTGCTTTACTAGGCTTCTTCAAATTAGACAGATATCTTAGCTCTGTGCAGTGAACCTAGCATAGTAATATATGACAGTTTATCTTTTCAGGTATATTAGCCCTTTAGAAGTCTGCCATAATACTTCTGGTCCCTCTGGATTAATGCAAAAAATTATTCAGAACAAGAGACTTCTATCTTTTTATTTGCCCTGTTCTTTTGCAAACTAAAGTTGTTAAAAC
>NW_008650965.1:40328-43307 GCF_000695815.1 Acanthisitta chloris | reverse complement strand
CAGCAGTTTCAATTAATTCACTGTTTCATCAACTGCTTAGAAATTAAAGGTGACACAGAAATAGCTTCAGCTATTCTTGGATATTTGTTTCCCTACTTTTTCTACAGGGACCAAAAGACTATGCTAGAAATGAGCTGATGTTTGGATTGAGTTTGTGTGGTCAGGTTTTGGTAGCAGAGTGGCTACAGAGGTAGTTTCTGTGAGAAGCTGCCAGAAGCTTCTTCCATGTCCAATAGAGCCAATGCCAGCAAGCTCCCAGATGGAGCCAATGGTCAAGCCCCAAAACAATGGTGGTAACACCTCTGGGATAATGTATTTAAGAAGGGAAAAGAAAACCTGTGCAACAGCAGACAGAGAAGAGAGCAACAGCTCTGCAGACGCCAAGGTCAGTGCAGTAGGAAGGGGAGGAGGTGTTCCAGGCTCCAGAGCTGAGATTCCCCTGCAGCCCATGATGCAGCCCATGGTGCGGTTGGCTGTCCCCCTGCGACCCTTGAAGGTCCACAGCAGAGCAGATATCCACCTGCAGTCTGTGGAGGACCTCACACTGGAGCAGGTGGATACCTGAAGGAGGCTATGGCCCCATGCTGGAGCAGGATTCTGGCAGGACCTGTGGCCCCATGGAGAGAGAAAAGATCCCATGCTGGAGCAGGTGTGCTGGCAGTACTGGTGACTCTGTAGAGCAATCTGTTCCTGAGGGAATGCACCCCATGGGAAAGACTCCACACTGGAGCAGGGGACGAGTGGGAGGAGGAAGGAGCATCAGAGATAAAATGTGAAGAACTGACTGCAGCCTCCATTCCCCATCTCCCTGCATCTGTGGGTAGGAGGAGGCAGAGAATTTGGCAGTGAAGTGTGTGAAGAAGGAATGGGTGGGGCAAAGGTATTATAAAATTTGGCTTTATTTCTCAATTTTCTACTCTAATTTTGATCAGTAATAAATTCAATTCTTTTTTTCCCCACAAGTTGATTCTATTTTTACCATGACAGTAGCCAGTGAGTGATCTCTCCCTGTCTTTATCTAACCTCATGAGCCTTTTGTCATATTTTCTCTCCCAAGTCTGGCTGAGGAGAGGAGTAGCAGAGTGGCTTTGGTGGGCACCTGGCATCCAGCCAGCGTTGGTCTATCACAGTCTTAATTTGTTTCTTACATTGAATAATAATTTCATATATCTGGAACTTTCCTCCTAAATTTTGAAATATGTTTTCATTAAGAATATGATGGGAATCACGTCTTCATCAGATCTGTTTTGCTACACAGATTAAAATAGATAATCAAGCCCTTTGTATCTAATTTAAACAAATCACTTGCACCTAACTGGTGTTAGATAACCATAAAAAGGTGACTATACTGGGGAGTTTTTTTTCAAAAAGGAAGAAACCCACTAACTGGAGCACTCTGTTACTGGATGCTTAGAAGAGCTGGGGTGCTTTTATATGGTTGTTTCTGTCTATTATTACAGCAAAGAAAAAAGAAAAAATAATGTGCTGGTACTGATTTTAAAGGTGTTTTACTACTTCATTTTATTATCTTGTAACTAAAGCACAAATATGGCTACTACCTCAAAGCATTTTTTCTCCAGTTTCCTACAGGCTCTCTATTTCTTTGAAAAGTAAAATGTTGGCAATACATTCAATTCAAAAAGAGCCAATATGCACATTGATATTTTAGACCACAAATATTGTGAAAAATCTTTGGCAAGAAGAGGTGTAGCTCTTAACCTTTAGAGTTAATTTAATAGGCTGAGATGAAATTCAACCAAAATTAACATTTATTTAATATGAATTACAATATATTTTCATAAATTATATTTATGGTTAAATTTATTTCAATGAAATTGTATTTATAAATCTTTCGCTTAAAGAGCTAAGGAAAAAATGTCATCTAAGAAGGAAGACTCTATGTCCTCTAATATCCTAAAACGCTCTACATTTCAGTGAATCTCCAGAGGTTATAAACTGAAGCAGCAAAATCTGAGTTTTAGTCAGAGATTCTTCAATATTTCTCTTCCACTCTTTGAATGTTTTCACAGATTAAACAAAATAATAAAATCAATATATATTCACTTTTTGCCTTTCATCACTGCACCTGGAGTTGATGAATGCAGTCAGTTTATAAGCTCCTGGAAGAAAGTCAAAAGGGACTTAAAAGAACTTGAACCTTTGTCCAAAGTTTAATATTGCTCTGTCTTTAACTTTGGCAAGGGAAATGTCATGTCTTTATACATGCTTACACAAATAGGCAGTGGAAAAACTACTTAATGATAGAATTGTTCTTCTTAATTTCATATTTTATATTGTAATACAACTGGTAATAGCTGATCCATATCTCTGTGGGATTATTTTTCTTCTTTTTCAGCATCCAGAAGGAATACAGTCAGGAAATTTTCATATAAAATCCTGGATAAGGATTCAGTAGGCAATACCTGTAAAATGCTTTTTGAGGTTTCCTTGCTTCCACTTTCAACCTGAGGTGGTATTTTTAATAGGGATTGTCCGTATCTATCTCTATAAACTCATTAATATACCTGTGCAGAATCATCTGTGCTCTGTCACTGCACAGTCCCTTGGCCTTTCTCCAGCTTTTCCTCCTCCTCAGCTGTTCAGCTGTCAAACTGCAGGTGGGTAGTGCTGCCTGATAAACCAGTGCACTGATTGGTTGCCAATGTAAATGAGAAACAAATAAACAGAAGTCTTTGGCCTTTGAAACAAGTGAATATTGTATGCCAAGGGGACCAGGTTCCCATTTTACTGCCCTGTGCTCTGTCCATTTCTAGTTGGCTTTACAGAAGTAACTAGGTCTGGACTAAGGCTCACAGTTTAGACAGCACTAAATTTTCTGCGTTGTGTTCATATAGAAACACAGAAGTTCCCAGTATGTGACAGCTTTTTGTGTCTGCTACGTACATATTCTTGTATGGTCTTGACACTGATTAGATTGGGGGTACTCTTACAATAGATTGTCATCAGATGGTAGATGTT
>NW_008650965.1:0-40308 GCF_000695815.1 Acanthisitta chloris | reverse complement strand
TAAAGGATTTTATATTTCTCCATGTCTGCCACAGCTCACAGAGAGCAAGGGAGTATGTAGCATATGGTAGACCAAGGACCACTGAAACCAAATACTAAATACTTCTGCCTGGTTACTAAATTTCTGTCAAAATTTTCTGCTTTCAAAAAAAAAATTGCCAAATGAAGTAGTTGAGTAACCTTATTGTGAAGGCTATAATCTATGAAAATGAATGAGGTACTTTGAAACATATAATGATAACAAATTCTTGGCTCCAGTTATTTTATTCAGGCAGAGCTTCATCTTTTAATCTAACTTAAGAAGGGGGGGCAGGGAGAAGGGGGAGGAAAAATTTAAGCACATTTATTAAGTTCTTTTTGCCAATTGAAGGAAGAAAGCCAAACCTCTTTCTTCTGTGACAGCAAAGAGAGAGACAGGAACAGAAGGCATCACTAGTCATTTCACACTCTCCTGTAGAATCACACTGAAGGGAAAATACCACTGAACAGCAGGCAAAATATAGAATTCATGAGAAAAGGAATATTAGTTATGATCTTTTCTTCCTAGTGAAATTCTCAAAGCAGAAATCACGAGTGCTGCATTATGACTGTAGAGACTTATACAAGACAATATCTGAAGTGCATTAACAATTTCTCGTCTTCACCATTTCCATTCCTATATAAGCATCAGTTCTCTGATACAGAACAAACCCTTTTCTGACACAGCACCATCTCACAGGAATGCAATGGAAAGTCACAGCTGGTTTAAGGTGGCCCTGCAGTTTTCAGGTATGTTTTCCTTATGTATACAGGTATTCAAGTAATATGCTTCTGAAAAAGAACTTATTACTTGGAGTCAGTGTAGCTTGTTATTTGCTGCTAAGTCACCTCATATATAGTAATACTGACTCTGATTTGACAGAAAATATTTTGTTTGCAAATTAAATTAGTTCAAGCTTCCCCTAGCCCATATGCTTTTGCTTATCTTGCTGGTTAATGAAAACACTTTCATCATCTCTCTTTATTTTGTTCAACAAGTGAAACCAGGGAGCATCCCATGCCTCTTTCCATGGACCACAGTGCACTTGCTTCCTGAGCAGTCTTGATTCGCCTCTACAAAAGTGAGTAAGAATTGCACAAAAAGCTGTTGATCTGACTTTGATTTTACAAATTATGCTTTCTTTACAAAGCTAGATGTTTACATTGTTCTCAACCTGAACACTGGTAGATTTCTTTAGTACCATTTTATGTTGTGTGCTGGATCATCAGAGTACAGCTACAATTTTGCCCATTGTACAGAATACAAGTCCATGCTTTTGTTTCGAATGAGAAACCATTCTGTCCTTTAAGTGTTGGAGTTTTTTTAATTAACTAGCTACCTCTAACTTCTGGCTGAGCAGAGTTGGTTCTGTTTTGCAAAATAAATTGTTTTCTTTCTCTATGGCATTGTACTGGAAAATATAGGCTTTTCTACATTTAGGGCTTGTCTCATATGCATTAACACTTACTGATACTTCCTAAAGTTTGGTTATACCTATGCAGTTTTAAAATAGCCATGCACATAAATATAGGTAATACACACCAGAGCTTGTATGTAATAACAGATACTGGATTTCTGCTTCCCTTCAGTGTCTAAACTTTTGAAGAAAAATGTTATCCTAGCAAGAAAAGACAGAAAAACCTTCGCAGAAACTCATACATCTGTCCTTATGAACAAGATCATGAAGTTACCTAAATTTTCCAGCCTACATGGCCTGAATTATTCAGAATCTGAGAAATCCATAGGACAAATATTTCTGTTATAAGAAAAGAAAGCCTGTCCTATAAGTATTGGTGTTTATTGGAGAAAAAGTAGAGCATACTGATCTGGCTGTTTTGCACATTCTCATTTCACAGGAAATAGCTACCAAAAAAATAAATAAATAAGAGCTACATTAGGGAGTTAGAGGGATAATAGATGGCAGGAAGATGGGACTCCAGTGAGAGATAAACAGCCACAACAAAAGTGTGTGCAAATGGGAAATAGCAAAGTCTGTTGCTGTTGAGGTACAGTAGATAGCTTGAGATGATCTTAATTTGATGCTGCCTATGAAATGCACAGAGCATGCCAACCTGCTCAGGTTTATTCCCTATTCAATATTGTTGATTTCAAAGTGATTGCACGTGGTGTAGTACTGTGCTAAATATGGCTAAACACCCTCTACCTTTTTTTGAATGTACAAATCAACATTGGATACTGTTCAGGTAATAGGCATCTAAATAGTTGTGAAAATACTTAGGGGAAGGAATTGTCCATTTTAATTTTCTTTGTCTGTAATTAGAGTGAAGTAGTGAAGAACTTGATCATCCTTGGTAACACTGTATTGTAAATAAGTGTTAGGTGACATGACCTTGAAGCACTCCATCAATCCCTTCTTATCTTTACTAATATGTCTGCAATATGCTCCAGAAACAGTTTCTACAGTTTCACCTAATCTACAGAAGTTTGATCAGTTCTTATAAAAAAAAGTATATAAAAGAACTCCATTTAATTTCATTACAATAGAAGGCTTGGCACCTGCTGTACATGTTTTCTTCTGTACTGCTTTTTTATGTTGTTTTATTTACGTAAGAATGATTATGGTGTAGAAATTACTATAAATAATGCATTGCCCTTCTGCATATAGACAAGAGCAGCTGTTTGAAGCAGCATATTTACTAAATTGTTCTGGCTGCTGGCATTTCATCTTGTTTTATCTCCCTTGCCACTCAACAACGGGAATGGACAAACAGAATCAGACGTATAAAAGAGGGAACTAAAAATAGAAAGCATCAAGGATAATCAATAAGAATCCTGCACTAATGTGTTGTCAGCGGAGAAACTAAGATAAAGAAGGTTGCATCACTACTTCTAGTGTCATTATTAATAGTACCTGTGCCAATTTTTGATGTAGAGTAGATTGCAGACAGTAGATAGCATCAAAATCTGACTCAGATGAGATTCATTTGATCAGCAGATGATGAAAAAAACCCAACACAACCCTCTAATTCATTACTCATTTAATAGAAAGTTGTCTTGATCCAATATAGTGGAAAACAGTATATCTATCACTCCAGAGTATCACTTTCTGCTACTGATAAGATTATTCTGAAATATGACTGACATAAACTAAAAGACTACAAAGTAGGTAGCTCTTAACAGAAAACCATTGTCATGGTTAAATTTAACATTCTTTTGGGAGAGAAAAATTTCTATGGTGCTAGTCATGCTAGTATAAATCATAAGGAAAGCACTTTAAGTGTTTATTTAAGCAGATATACACTTCTTTAAGTGTTCTTTAAGCACTTATACTAAAATAGGGATACACAGAAATGTCATCTAATTGAGCTATTGAGCAGTCCTGCCTTTCAATCTGAAACTTATATTCATTCTAGCATAGGTCAGCAACTGACTGTCAAGCCTTTCAACACTTGCTGCAGGAATGGTCTGTGTTTTTTTAGTTCTGGGAAGATTCTATTTGATTATTTGTAGAAGGTTCCAGTATTACTTGAAATTCATCCAATTAAATGAATTCTACATTTCTGAGTGTGAATGTAGACAGGCAAGAGCAGTGCCAACATTAATTTACTATTATATATGAGCATAATGTCATGGAAGCCAATTTACTCAGTCTATTTTCCAGACAGTGTACAATTGTTACCATATTTCTGGCAGGATCTTTTGTTAGTCTAGTTTAAGAGATTATATTGTACATTCTCCCTGAGTATGTGACAGGATGGGGAAGGGATGGCAGGTGCCTATCTAAGACCTAATTTGCTTTATTTTGCATCAGCTGCCACAAGGTAGGTTAACTGCTGCCTTATTTACATAGAACTCTTCTGTTACTTTTGAAGAAACTGAATGTAAATATCAGATTTTAAAGGAAACTTGGCTAAAATTGAGCCCTATGAATGGTCCGGAAAAAAATGACTGAACAAAAAAATCTTTTTTGCCATCACTGTTTCAATGCTCTTGAGGTCTTATCAACATTCTCTCAAAGAGAACAGAAAAAGATTTAAGAGTTCTAAAGTAAGACCAAGTCAAAACTATTCAACATGTTCAGTATGTAGGAGCATTAAATGGATTTAATTTTTCCTATGCAAACTTTTGTTCCTCTTTTAGTCAGGACTATACTAGTTTGCTTGGAATACTCACCCAAATCACATTGTTTGGAATTTTGCCTCTCAATGAATTCTGGTTTTATATTTAGCCAGTTCTTCACTGCCTTTCTTGTCTCAGTCACACTGCACATACCCTTCAGAATTTTTTAGTAGCTTGCTGTGTAGTAAAATACGCAGTTACATAGTTGTAGAAATACAAATGCCATAGCAATAGCAAGATTTTCATTATTAGTAGCCTGTAAAGGACCATACACCAGAAATTTCAGGCAGGAGAACACATTTTTTTAAATTTATTGCTAAGTATCTCTATCTACTGATGATTGTACTTTTATCAGTAAAATATTTAAATTACTATAAGTCACCTACTGCCAGTAAATACCTCAGTGAGAAATTATGTCTTCAGCCTAGCTATAATTTTTACAGAAGTGAAAAAGACAGGGAGATGGACCACATTAAATAAATGCATAAATAAATAAAAGCTATGTCATGCATATTAAAATTATCTTGTATTAAAAAAAAAGGCTTGGCATTTTCATATGAAATCAAGTTAGAAAGATTTTGTTGTAAAATATAGATTTTAAAGGTAATTATGGTGTTTTGAAGTAAGAATTTAATGATACGGTTTTAGCACTGCATGTGTATGTTGCCATCTGGACTATACTCAAGAAGAGATTAGGAACATCCTGTTTACAAGCTTTAGTAGAGAACACCTCAACTGCAGGTCTGCTTTTTTCTACTTTATCAGTGTAATAAATGCCAGTAAGGTAATGAACATTAAATTTTATTCTATATCATGTTAAGAAACCTACACAAGATGTCAAAAGCAAAATGTGACAAAAATATATTCAATCGGCATAAACCCTAATGTGTTCCCATGACTGAAGGGCAGGAAATGATTGCATGATCATGTAGTGGTTGTAAGCACAGGCTGATATTGAAGATACTGAGTGTCAGTACTGTCACTGTTGGCCTTATCTTTGGCTTTGTGTTGCTGCCCAGCATCGTGCCTTTCTTCCTTTGCTGCCTACATCCTCCTCCCATTCCCTGCTCTTCTCCTGTACTCACTTTTGTAGAGTTGGGGTGGTGTTACTTGCATGGCTTCTCAGCTCAGGAGCAAAGACAGGCTAAGCACCAATTTCTCTCTGCCTACACTTTGCCTTTCTCCCTTGTTTGCAAAGTGAAGAATAAGCTGCTCACATATTAAGTCAGTTAGGATGGGCTTTAGCTCCTAAATAAAGCACTCAATCTACTGTGTCTGAAAATCAGGATCTGAGTTGCTCCCACTACTAAAAATAGCAATCTACAGTCAGTGGAGGTTGGAGCACTAGTGGCAGAGGTTTCTCTCAAGCACATACTTGCTGCTGAGAAAAATTGCCCAATATTGAATTCTAGACTCTATTGATGTCACTGTATATAATGCCATTGGCTGTATTCACTACAGCTTCCTTGACAACTACAGGTTAGATATGATAAAATGTGTAAATCTCTCTGTAGAAGTATTTGATCCCAAATAATGGTTAAGGAATAAGATTGCAGAAGTAGGAAGTACCATTTACCTGCTATGCCAATTGGATGCTCACAAGTCCATGGGCCCTAATGAGAGGAAACTACTACTAATATTATAGTCCTGTGCATAATGACATCTAGAGCTATCATCATAATATCTTGAGAACTCTCCTTTTTTTCTAAGTGCAATTCCAGCACATTACATACTGACACATTATTAATACATGCAACCTATTCATTGTGATATATCACCTCTGTATCTGGAATCTGTGCTTTTGATCAGCTTTGTTAATCTCTTTTCCCATAGTGGTGTGAACTTGAAGAAAATGCAGTCATTCCATCCTGCCCAAGGTAAACAAAAACAAAACTAAAAGATCCACAAAACACAACAACCAACCCCAAGGCTGATTTAATTCTGGCTTGAAATAGATTTTGAGGCAGGCAAGTGTGGCCCAGTTAACTGACCATATGCAAGTTTCAGTCTTCTCTAATATTTTCTTCCTTGGTAGATTTGTAATGACTTTATTCAACTGTCAGCTGTATATATTTTAGGATCCTGAAAATTTACTTCATTACTGATGGACAAGTTACTTTTTTGGTTATGAACAGGGAGGAAACTTTGCCAATCAGAGTCTGCAATTCTTTGCTGATCATGAGGCTGTTGCTAAGAAACAATGGGGATTTTACTTTCATGAATATATTTCTCATGAAGTCTGAGGAAGAAGCCTGATAAATTTGGATCTAGCTTATGTTTTTGAAACAGAATTTAAAATATTTTTTCCTTCACAGTGGTATTTTGCTCACTTCAGAACCATAATGGATTAAAAAATAGATATGATTTCAATGAAATGGTGTTCCTATGTCCCATAGTTAGGGGGCAATGAGATCAAATGAAAGCCTCACCAATTGATGGGGAAAAAAACCAACAGGAGATGTACTTAAAAAATGCACATATCTTTTATTCAATGTTATAATATCATTCATTACTATCAGGCTCAATTAGAAACCAACTGATAAGTCCTTTCACTTATTCTTGCTGTATGTGAGACCTCTGACATAGCTCATTTCTCCTTTTTCATTGCGTCTGAAAGTCTAATTTCCCTTGGTAGAAATCAGTTTTGTCAAGTGACAGAAAAAGTAATTAAGGATGTTCATAGTTAACTCATCCCTCTGCCAATGAACTAAATAGCCAAACTGTCTAAGAATGACAACAACAGCTATCCTTTATGAATAATGGAAAACTGGTCTTGTATTATTTGTCCCTGTAGACACGGTGGAGGTAGCATTGATTTCCATACAATCAAACTGCGATAATTCAGAATTATAGCTATTGTCCTATTGAATGCTGATGAAATCATAAATATAGCCATGAGCATTACAGGATGGCACCATGTTCCTGAAACTGCTTTGGTTTGCTGCACTGGAAGTGAAGATCCATACAGTCATAAGGTGTGTTAACCAGAAAAAAATGACAGCTTACGTTTTTTAAAAGTAATTGAGTACAAATTTTTTTCTTATGAAAAGAAGAGCTGGATATTGTGACCTTTTAAAGGACACTGAGTAATTGGCCTATAGGTTTTTCTTCATTCCTCTAGATGGATGTACAAAGCTAAGAAAACCAACTTCTTGATCTCAAACCTTTATCATTGACCCAACCTCTCTTTTGAATATTTCTCTGTTTCAGAGATGATATTTAGCAAAAATTATTATGTGAAAAATTTGCTGGTATTGTTTAAGATCATTAGGGAATGGAGTACAGTCTAAATCAAATTAAAACCTTAGTCATTCTCAAGACTGAAGGAGAACAGGTACATTAAAGAAACAATGCTTCTTTACATTCTGAAGTGGACAACATTAGCAGAAATATTTTAGATTTGCAACCACCATAGCAAACAGGACTTTTGAGCGTCTCACTGTGTCAAACATTTGTCTATATATGTTTTGAAACAAATGTAAATATACTGCTTAGAATCTTGACATATACCAATACTACTGCACTTAGCTGAAGTTGGAGCTTGGATGAATTATTTTTCTCAGAACTCACAAAATACTTGCTCAAAAAGTTAATGGAAGTTGGCAAAGCTAATGTTCTTTGCTACCATGCTATGAGACTTTCTATGTGTACAACACTAAACAGCCCACCTTCAATTTGTTGGTTTCTAAAAAAAGTTTCAAATGTATCAGTAAACACTTGTTATTCTCTCTCAAAATTGATCTGCTTGTCCTCACAAAATGTTCATTTGATTTTTGGTTTCTCTTCAGCAGGTTTATTTTCTTAGGACTAGTTTCTACCTGAGCTGACTGATATTACCTAGATATGTAATTACATACACACATATACACACACACATATGGGGTGTGGCCACTGGAGTGGAATAGATGTACTATGCACTGGTTAAGTAAGTCAAGTAAAATGTTCTCTAACCTCAAAATCTTAAGGCAGGTCACATAATGGAGAAAAAAAAACCCTAAAACAAAACAAAAACCCCCCAAACCAAACCAAACCAAAAGAGGAGTGGGGGGAAAAAAAGTTATTTTCTTAGTAACTGCTATACCTACTACAAACTAGCTTTTATTTTGCCTGAAGATAGAGACTTGAAGATAACTGATTAGTCACAGGAAGATGATAATTTTACTCTAAGTATTCCTAAAGCCATTTATTTTAGGAGCGCCTTCCATACAATCAGTTCTGAGGTATCTGTTGCAAGCCTCTGCAATAACAGATAAAACAAATTAAAAGAGAAAACCTCTGCCAGAGCACCACACTTTGTAGGAGATTAGAGGAGGGCAAAGCTGAGTGCCTTCTGTAGGAAGACGTGTTGTATATAACAACACAGAAAGAAGCAGACAGGGAAATTTTGGAAAGAAAGTGATGTAGTAAGAAAAGGTTTCATTTTCCCCTTTCTTCTTTCCCCCACCTCTTTGATTTCAAACTTCACTCACCATAGGTAATGTCAAAGCTCTGGACTACAATGGGGGTAGATAGAAGTTCTCTACATTTTCTGGGTGTTCTATTGCTATGTCTATAGAAGGTACATTTAAAAGAGAAGAAATAGTGCAAAAGGTAAAGGTATAGGGTGTTGCATTGAAGATCTGCCTTGATGGGAGAAGTTCAATATACCATAGTCTTTAGAATATATATAAATAAAAATGTAAAAAAAACCCCAAAACCCTCAGCAGAATTACTGTAGGGATTGTAATTGTCCTAGCCATTCTAATTCTCAAATTGCTGCTTCAGTTTTGGTTTCAACTTTCACTTCCTCCTCCTGGGTAGTCAGTACTGTGGCTGCTGGACCCCAGTGGCTCTGACCTCCTCACTCCTCCTGCTCATGGTTTCTGCCACCAGTTGAGAAACACCTGCACCTGAGAGCCATTCACTCTTTTCGGGTGCATTTTAATGATACATTTGAGCAGCTTTAGTAAATGTAATTGAAGTGCTTTAAGTAAGCAAATTTTGGTCCACCTGCCTCAGGAAAATTGCATCCAAACCATAAATACCAGTTTGCAGTCCTTATCACAACTGTAAGGGAAAAGACTAGCTCTCCTTCATGCTAAGACTATTTCTGGAAGACCATGTTTTTCACTGAAAGAATTCTGGAATATTTCACAACAAGGCAGCAGGTCACAGATGAAGCTTTTTATACCAGGAAATTGTCTCACAGAACAGCTTGTGTGGTATCTGTTGAGAGAGGCTTCAGAAGTTCTTGTATTTTTTTAAAATAAGGAAGAAACTTTTTAACAGGTACTCGTGGGAATCAAGGAAGGTGGCAAAAGGAGAAAATATCAGAATCCTGTTTGCCATACAGTTAGGTGCCTTTCTACAGAATAAATCAGGATTTGTAATAAGTAATGTATTTTTTAGTATGTTAAGTAGTAGACAAGGGTGTAAGTTATTCCATATAATCTTTTCCTTGTTTTCTAAAGCCCTACTAATATTTCTAAATGTTTCATAGCCTCTGGTATAATCTGAAGCCAAACTTATTAATATTTTACTACAAACCACAAACAAAGAATCTGTCTCTTCTTCTCTCTCTTTGGCAATAAGATAGAGGTGCTGTTAATGTAATAAAACAAATGTAGACATCAGTTTCTGTTAACACTAGGAAGATCTAACTCCTTTGCCACATGCTGGGCAGAGTACTCTGCCTTTCAGGTTTCTCAGACTGCTCTGAATTTCTTCTTGAAGGTAGTGCTGATCAAGTCTTGTCTCATATTACTGTGCTGTGCAATATTTTTTCTGCTTCATTTCCTCACTGCAAATTTATGTGTGGTAAATCAAGGATCAGCAAAGTGTTGGGATTCTGCTGGATGACTGGCACAAAAAAAAATCCAAAAAACCCACAAAAAAACCCCCAAACCAAAAAGCAACAAAATCCAAACCAAACCAAAAACTAACTAAATAAACAAGCATAAATCAAATGCGCTAGCAGGAAAATACTGGTTAAAAAACCAAACCCCAAAACAAAAGCAAAAAACCAAAACCAAACAAAATAAAACTGCCCTGGTGTTATTTTGCAATATTTGATGAGACAAAGAGAAGTTACAAGATTTATCAAGCAGGAGAAAACTAAAAGAACAGGACAAAACTAGAATATTCAGAAATGGGGAGTGCAATTCACATAGGACACAACAGGAAATAAGGTTGTTCAGTCTAGAAGTCTTTGTTTAAGAATGAGGGGAGAGTAGATAATGGTCTCAATAAAAAGCATCTAAAAAGAAAATGTTATATATTCTTTGTGGAAAAATTCAGCAAGGACATCTTAGCCACTATGAAAATCCACATAGAAATGTTGGTAAATCTGAAAACCGATTGAGCAGATCTATTGTCAGCTTGGTTACGGGAACTGCTTAAAAAGCAGTTAGGCAAACAAAGTAAAAGACAAAGTAACCTAGATGCAGTGAATTGTTTCCATGGACAGATTTCCTTTAAAAGACATGCAGTAGGGAGGATAAATTAACACTGTAGAGCAGGCTGCAACCAATTTTGTTTGAATGTTTGACCCTTCCTATTGCTGTTGGTCTGAGTTTTCCTGCTGTTTATGCTCAAGTATTGCAGTACAAATAAAACAGATGCTTTGACCTTCCAGTGTGCCACGTAATGTTCAAACAAGGTGTGTTTTTTACTGCTATGTAAGTAGGAAAAAAACTACACTGCAGTCAGTAAAGCAGACTGAAAATCAGTTTTGTGTTGTGCCCAAAGGGCTTACCCTTTGACAGTAAAGTGCATTAAAGCTGCCTGAAAAAGAAGCCTAGTTCTTTTGTTTCACAACATGGGGAGAAATTATATATAGCAGCTGGAAATAACCAACCTTCTCACCTTACTTACCCTACATAATGTTGAAATTTCAAGAAATAAATGGCAACGCTCCTGAAATTTTAATTTTTTTAGTCTATTTAAAGAGCATGTTAGTAACAGCAGGAGGTCAAATGATGTAAGAGCTCGAATGCTGCAGCTAGAGAACAAGTTGCACAGTACAGTCACCCACTGTTGTGTTATTTATGAATAGTTTATAATTTCAACATAGCTGGAGAATTTCAATGAAACAAAACATTCATAAAACCAGCAATGAATGATATTTACAGACCTCTTTCTTTACAAATATATGATACTCTCTCCCCACCATCAGTCCAACTGGTCCTTATGTACTGACAGCTTTATAAGGAGAGGGACAGAAAGTTCCCTAAAGGAAGTATCTGTATCCAAATAATTAGACCTTCATGCTTTTAAATAAACAAATGTACAACCTTTCAAGAATTAACCTATAAATCATTTTTCTCTTCCTTTGTACTCCTCAAACTGCCTTTAGACCATGAATCTACTCAGTGTAGCACTGGTCTCTGTTAGTTCCTTAAAGTCTGCTTTCTCCTGGTATGCAACACTTTATTTTATTGGCATGTAGGAAGGTTTTTATGATCTAAGGGAATAAATGATTCTGCATGGTGCTCCAAAATGTGTAGAAAATCTCTTTTCTGTTTTTTCAAGCAGAATTACTGAGACTTCATAGAGGGCACCACGGAGATTTTCAATTTCATAGAGATGATGAATAATTTATGAACAAACAGCCAAGTAGTTGACTATATTTTAAGACAAACCCTAATCACTGAGTTTTATTTAAGTTTTGCCTGATTTATCTTTCATAAAGGGAATTTTAGAAATAGCATATTCCATCATAGTTCTAGTGTCAAGCATATTGGCAAGTGCATCTTCTTTATATTAATGTGCGGGTACAAAAAATTAAAAGACTTAGCTATATTACTTATGAGCAACCTCCCTTTTTTTTTTCCAAATAATTCTCAATATTTCAATTTTATTTGGTATACATTGAAAAATACAGCTTTGTTTGTTCAGATTTTATTACACATACATTATCTAATGATCCAGTGGACCCTTCATAATAATGTAGAGCAGTAACATTTGCATTATCTAACGTTTTATTTTAAGGTCAATCTATATTTGCTCTGTAACTGTGACTGATTCAGTCAATTCACCAGTTATGTTGCACTAGCTTTTGGAGACTAGAAAATTAGCCAGTCTACCATACACCTGATACGGCTGTGAACGGAAAGTTAATTTTCTCTCAGTAAGTATTGATATTAGGTTTAGTGAAATCTGCTTTGAGAACCCAAATATATATCCTGGCTTCCTTGGATCCACACTATACAAGACTGAGCAGAATAACGAATGGTGTGAATCACAAAATATACTCTGTACGTTATAGGCTAAGGATTGTTTTTCTTCCCTTTACCTCACCCAATCCTTGTTCTGCTCTGTTCCTGTTGGGAGCAGCTTCCTCTGCTTCTTATATCAGAATGAACTTCTGTGGACAGCAGGGAAGAGATTTTTACAAATCTTACTGAAAGCTAAGCTGTGCAGCACTGACATCTCTGAGGCAAGGAATCTTCTTTTAATCTTACTGAAAGCTAAGCTGTGCAGCTTTCAGTAAGGCAATAGTTTAAAGTAAAGCAAACTATTTTCCTGAGGCAAGGAATCTTCTTTGTGTTTCAGCTTGATTCAAGATTAAGTTGGGATACATACTTGTTAAAAGTCTCCTGAAGGCCAACAGCATTGTGTCATTAATTAAGAGGGATTGAAAAGATTCAGAAACTTGAATAGGGAATAAGTAATATTCTCTAAGAACAGTGAAGAAAATATTCAAATCTTCTAGTCAGAGATCACATTGTCTCATACTAGAAAGAGTACCTGTTCAAAAGAAGAAACATTTTGCCTTTTGTCTTAGGCCTGTGAGTTGGTCCAGTGTTCAAGGCCAGAGGAGAATAAAGAGCATTCTTCTGAAGTCTAAAACTTTGCACCTTGGCCTTGTTCTCAGGTTAAGCTAGAACATGCATATATATATATATATATATATAGGTGTGTATATTTTCTCTGTTTGGCAGGTTGTCATAAGGATGGAGCTGAGAAGTTCAATTATCTGCATTCTTTTGAGTTTTCAGCCCTCTTAAAATCTAGGTTACTGCTTTGGTTCAGTTCAACTCCAGTAACTTCAGTCTTCCCCTAAATCAAAGGCACATTTTTAAGATCTGAGAGGAGAGGGGACCTAAAAGTGTATTCATTATTTAAACTATTTGTGGGAGTGTTGATCCAGCTTTTTCTTCTTCATGAGGCAGCTTTGCAGTTTGATTCTGGTGCATTGTGGGATGTGGGTGAGTTTTTTTAATCTGAACTAATGTGAAATTACTTTTTATGGTGGTCAATACTTATTCATGAGGGAAGGGGCTGCAAGATATCACTCTCAGAATATTTGTCATTCATTTTCTCCTGGGAAATTACTTTTGATTGAGGTTATCAGGCATTGCTGAGGCATCCATGTCACTTTTTAACTCATTGTGTTTCCTTATGCAGATCCTCATTTGAGTCCATATAGTTGTAAGCTTTTCCTAGGTTTATTTTCACAAAAAGTTTTTCTTTCTTAAGATGGTGTGCTGTATGCAAAATACTCAGTGTGCACTTTGATTTGCTCCTGCTTATGTAAGGATCAATCATCAGATCAGCATTTTTATGATTAAAATTATAAAGCAAAAATACATATAATTGTAATAACTTACAATTTTGAAAATATTCTATTTGGAATTATGATTTATATAGAAAAAGATCCTGTCCATAGGTTAGAGATTTTAAATATAAGTTACCTAAAGCAGCAAATCTGACAGCAGTTTTCCAAATTACGCTACATTTTCTTCTGAGCCAGTTCTAATACCTTTTAGGATTATGCTACTAAAATGCAAAAATTCTAGTTAAGCCAGAAATCTCACAAGCATTTGGACAATCTGTCTTATAATGTTTTACTATAACAGCTAAAGAAAGATTGAGCTGTCTAAGTATTGAGAAATTCTGTATTTTTAATCAAAAAATCCCCTCATTTTGGAAATCTGCAAGGGAAAAGAAGCCCAGTTGCTTATGTTATTGCCATTAGTACTAGCATTCTTGTCATGTCTTTTTGCTCATCTGTGTTTCCTTCTCAACTCCTTTACTATTTCAACAAAAGGAGCACACACTCACAGCTTTGTTTCACAGGATCCTACCTTGGGGATTTGACTTTAACTATTATTGTAGCAGATTTTGTTCTTGAAAATAATAGATGAGTTTTAGCTTTCTAGCTGCACACTGCTTTTCAGAACTTCCTTTGCCATTTGTTTCAAATGACTTTTTTTTCCCAGCTGATAAGTTTTATTTGTGGTTGACTTTTAACACCTGATTAAACAGTGAGCAGAGCCTTTTTTTCTTACCTAATTTCTTACCGTTTTTTTCTTACCCGTTCTTACCTAATTAAGGTGTCAGGCTGACGTGTCTTATGAGGAGTATAAGAAGTGCATCTGATTTTTATGAAATATCTGATAATTTCTGCCCTAATATCCAATACTCAGGTGCCATTCATACAAACTACAAGTGGAAAGACATATCATGCTGTTTTGACATCAGTGTCAACGTTATTTAGAACAACCAGATGCATCTTTTTGCTAGAACTGCTTATTTAAAAAGAAACCATTACAGACTATCTAGGGCATGTAGTGAATGATAGACACAAGGGAAACTGAGATGGGAGGATGCAACTTCATTGGTTTCATTGTGGTAAAAGAGCTGTAAAGAAGGCTCCATGTTGATTTATATACAGCCTCCCAATAAATAACCAGCACATTGAGCAAGCTTCCCTTCAGTCTAATCCTCAGAGCTTTCTATTGGGAGGTTCTCATGAGTCTGCTCCCCTTCCCCACTGTCAGGAGGGCAGCATGTTTCCAGTAGACAAGCTGAGCAGGTGGAGTGCTACCAGCCACATCCCCAAGGCAATTAACTCTCAGGGACAGTGCTTATGTCTACTGTGCTTCAGCCAAAAGCTGCTAAGAGTTTACAACTTCTTGTTAGCATGGAAATTCTTGATTTTACTTGTTTTATCTATGCCTCAGCAGTAAAGTCAGGAAAAGGAACACCCTTACTTCCTCTAGCATTCACTCTTTAGTGTCTGAAATCATTTGACAGTGAATAGCAGTACTGCTATTCTGGAGCAGATCATCTGCCTGTGATATTTACCATATGAGACATTTAAACATCCTGATCTTGTAATTGCTGTATAAGCAGGATTAAATATGGTAGAGCAAGCAGTGGAACCTGGGCATGACAGAGGCATGGCAGAGTTCCTTAGATTACAGCACAGGCATATGAGTTAGAGTGTGGTTCAGGGTTGCTAAACTATCCATGCTTGTCAAAGCATCTAATTCTGATTGAGGATATGAGTAGATAACTTCTTGAATAATAATGTGTACCTTAATATGAGTAGTGGTACTGTTCCAGTCTGTGGCAGAGCTGATGACATCTCCTTACAAGGAACATATATATTCCCTCTTCTTCCTCCATTTCTCTGATTCCTGATGTGTGTATGATCTGTCAAGCAGACATAAATCCTGTGCTTTTCATCCTCAGACACAGCCATGCATCTCAGCTCATGTGATGGCCATTTTTGGTTTTTTCAGGAGTTAAATTCCATCCCAGAATCAACAAAATACCTATTGTTCTCTGATGGTTGTTCATAACATTACCATTTTTCCCCATAATATTTTCTTATGTGTTAAAACCTAGAGTACTCTGTGTACTGGGAGATCACACTGCATGATTTTTCCTCACAAGCTGTCATTTCTGGCACTAGGATCTTTCCAGTTAGCTATTACACATAGTACAGTTTAATTCTTCTGAGCCTGGGGTGGGACACCTTAACGTATGTTGCCTTACGAGAGAAGAGGTGACTTGCTCATCATCATTCATCAGGTATGTGTCAGATTTTCTCTCTTAAAATATAAAAATAGGATAATTTAAAGCCTGCTCAAAAGGAAATAGGAATTTCCCAGGGTGTACAACCTGCTCTTTTAACTGGTCTGACTGTTAACAGAGCTTTTATAGTCTTCAGGGGATGACAAACTGCAGCAAGGAACTGTTCATTCACAGATATTAAAATCTAATTAATTTGAATTACAGGAGCTTGCCTTCCATCTTCAGTGTTTTCATTTTTTGAAGATCCTCTCTTTGTCCTTCACCAGTTGGATATTTTCTTTTTGTTATGCAGAAAACTGTGACAATCCCTGTTGATATGCACATACCAAAGCCTGACAAAAAGTAAGATGGTAAGATGTTAAAGGGGCATAAAAGATACCTTTACCTCAGTCCCAATGACTTTGCACCAATAAAAAACTTCACATTTAATTATTTGCCTGCACCATCCCTTGTAGTCAAGTCCAAATTCATTAGACTTTTCCAAGAAGTGTTTTTTTCACACTGCATCCTTTGCCTACCAATGGTTGCTGTTGCAACCGTAGTTTGTCCATTCAGGTTGCTGTTGCAACCGTAGTTTGTCCATAACATTTTGTTATGTTATTTTCCCAAAGCACATAACAAAATTACCTTTTGCCTCCAAAATTCCACAATATATTCGGTTCTGAAACCTGGTATATCTCCTTAATCTTAGAATATATTCTTTCTTTTTACTCTTCTTTGCCTCTGATATCCTATAAATCTGCAGACATGCCGGGTTTTATACATATCTCATGCAGCTCTATAGCTCTTTTTGATAGTCAATTCACCACAGGAACCCTTTGCTGAAAATCTTCCGTTCCTAATTTTGAATGTGATTAATTTTGCCAGTTCCAGTAGAGCAGAGACATCCAAACTACCTGAAGAACATTCTTGTTTCTTTGTTCCACTATTTATTTAGAAAGAAGTGGAATTAAATTTTCCTCATGTAATTTCTCCCTTAATAATTCAAAATAAATATCAGTATCAGATGGATTGTCTCCTATTAGGTCTGGTGTTTGATGTCAAAATTGCTTTGATAGTTTTCATTCAAACATGATAATAGCACAACATCATAATTGGCAGTTTTTCAGAAAAGTGTAATTTTGGGCATATTTCTCTTAATTGTTTTTCATATTTCAAACATGCTTAAGTAAGACATGTCATCATCTCTTAGACTAAAATAAATGTGTTCAAAACTATTCTCCTTTAAATACAGGGTATGTTGCCATGTTCTGTCAATTGATGGGAGCAACAGAAATGTCACAGACACCAATGAAAAGAACAGGCTTATTTTACTATTGATGTTTAAGATAACAGAAAAATGAATAATGCAATTATTTATACAGTTAGTTTATTGAGCTCTAATTCAAGCAGCACAAACAGCAAACACAATTAGCAAGGTAATGCACCTAATCATTGTTATATACAGGCATGAATAGTCATTAAGAAAAATACATCACCAACTGCCCTAATACTTTATCATCATCCAGATCTGCAGTCCCTGGGGAGCCCCTGGTTGCAGTGAGGATTTGGAGAGCCTTTCCTGGCAATTAGGAAGTCCTACACAGTGTGTCCACTTGTAGGTGAGGTGTCCAAAGTCCCTGCAAGAGGGTCCAGCTTTTATAGGCCAAATCAGCAAACTAGGAATAACTGGCAGGTTTTTTGTCCTTCCATGTGGATAACACCTGGTGGTACTCCCCTCTGACCAACTGAGGCTGGGGCTTGGCCAGAGCTCATGATGTGGGTGGTGAAGTTTCCTAAGATACCTTGCAGAAGGTGGCATAGCTTTTGGACAAACTTGGCAGACAGATCATAGAATAATAGAATCAACAGAATTGGAAGAGACCTCAGAGATTATTGAGTCCAACCCTACTGTGGTCACTAGACCATGGCACTAAGTGCCACATCCAGTCTCATCTTGAAAACCTCCAGGGATTGTGAATCCACCACCTCCCTGGGCAGCACATTCCTGTCTGATTACTCTCTCTGTAATAAAATCTCTTCCTAATGTCCAGCCTAAACCTCCCCTGGCAGAGCTTGAGTCTGTGCCCTCTTGTCCTGCTGCTGGTTGCCTGGGAGAAGAGACCAACCCCCACCTGACTCCAACCTCCTGTCAGGGAGTTGTAGAGGGTGATAAGGTCTCCCCTGAGCCTCCTCTTCTCCAGGCTGAACACCCCCAGCTCCCTCAGCCTCTCCTCATGGCACTTGTGCTCCAGTCCCTGCACCAGCCTCGTTGCTCTTCTCTGGACCTGCTCCAGCACCTCAATATCCTTCCTGAACTGAGGGGCCCAGAACTGCACACAGTATTCAAGGTGTGGCCAACGCCAGCACCGAGTTCAGGTGCAGAATCATTTCCCTGGTCCTGCTGACCACACTGTTCCTGATCCAGCCCAGGATGCCATTGGCCTTCTTGGCCACCTGAGCACACTGCTGGCTCATGTTCAGCTTTCTGTCTCTCCAAACTCCCAGGTCCCTTTCTGCCTGGTGCTCTCCAGCCACTCTGTCCCCAAATATAGACCATGCAAAGATCTATAGCCTATGCAAAGGTTATCTGCATCTATGTTACTATGTATCTACTTTCAGCAGTTAACTAACACAAAGAGCATTTATCATAAGAAGTACAAGATTTGTCTGTAAGACAGCTCTGACTTGGGCCTATTGTCCAAGCCCTAGCATTTCAAGCCTTCATGAATAAAGCTTATAATAAAAAGTGAGAAGTTTTCCACTGTGCTGAACCTAAAAACATTGTCAGTTTAAGTCATCCACATTTTTGATCTTCTCAAGTCCCTCCACACACACAAATGAACACTAAAAAATCCAAATCTCAGGTCTGTATAGGTTTCCTGTCCAGATGAACTTATATAAACTTGTACAAATCACCTGTACCCACTTGTCTTTTACAAGTAGGTATATTACCTATATTTAGTGATCACAGCATTTTCCTATGCTGTCTGAGGAGGTAAAGTACATTGTTTGCTTTTGACCACACAGTCAATGTACTTGTTGTTTCAAATCTTATCAAAGAAACCTCTTTTAATCTCTCTTACTACTAAACGTGTGTGTATATTCTCTTAACAGCCCCTAGTGGTGCCCATTAACTTTCCTACCATCCCTTTCCTGTCCAGGATTCCCCACAACTCTTTGGATGGAGCTGGTGTGAGATGACAACTCTCTCTATTTGCTTGTCACTTCCAGTGGCACACAGCTGCACACTGCCTGTCTCTCAGCTCCTCCTGCTTGCTGTCCCCACAGCTCCTTGGATCCACATCTGTAGTGTACCTCTGGCAGCTGTTTGGCATAACCTGCATTGGCACAAGTTTAGTACAGGGATATCCCAAAAGTTTAGTTCAAGACTAGCATTATTACCAGGGGGCTGGATGAGTCAGATGAGCTAGAAATAAACTAGCATATGTTATTGAAAGCAGAACCCTTTCAAAGAAAGTGCCCATCCTTACACAGCTGTACAGAGAAAGCCTCACATAAAACACTTACCACATTGTTTTTATTCTTTGCCTTTGAGCATCCAAAGGCAGAAGCTTTTTTTTTTTGCTTTTTTTTTTTTTTTAATGTTGAATGGTAAATAGCATGACTTGGATATTTCCAGATTGATGATATGAATTATTTTGAAATGCTTGCTTTATAAGATAACATCAAATGACTATGAATCTTCTCATCATGTTCTGTATTTACACTGAAACAGGAAAAATATCTTCTAAATATTTTACCACCTTTGTGTGTATATAATCATCCCTTCCTGTTGGCATGAAAATACATTTTTTTCCTATGAGTGTGACTCAGAGCTTCTGCTGTGAACCCTCTCTTCTATTCATTTTTATATTTCAGTGTTGTAGAAATGCATCATCTTCATTTGGGGTTGAGCTAGATGATTTTTACGGGTCCCTTTCAACCCAAATCATTCTGTTATATATTCTCATCACTTTATTTCTTTTCACATTAGCTAAGCTGCTAGGAGGTTTTGTTCACTTTTAACATTCTACCCTGGAACATCTTTATCATAATTAGAAAATTATTTTGCATTCTTTCTTCACCTAGCACCTCATAATAGCATAATCCTTCATTTTCTTTCTGGTTAGTAAAATTCTGCCTTTAACTAGGACATCAAGCCTCTTCTCTGCTCTAATACCTAGAAAACCTTTCATCTGAAATGTAACCTTTTTCCTGTCTATTTTTCATTCTGTCAAGGTTCATTTTTTTATCTTTATAAAGTATGACATATTAGCACATATTTTCTCACTGAATTAGAATTATTCCACCGTAAGACTCCCAATCTGACGACCATTATAGATTTTACATCAAATCCTTCTGCAGTTACTATTGCTGCAATACTACCTGTGTGTATTTTTTGCTGTTAGAGGGTGTTTTGGGAAGAACTGTGCAAGTGTTTTCAGCATTTGTTAATAAATGAAGATCATTCTTCAAAGAACAAATACATACAGATATGTGTGTTATGTGTTACAGTTCACTTGTGTTCTTTACAATCTAATCCTAATCCATATTGTATATTGCAAAATGTACTCATGGGCAACTGTGGTTTAAGCCATGCTGTACCACATGGGAACAAATCAGCTGACAAACAGCTATTTACCAATTGCTATGTAGTTAACTTACAAAGAGCTGTAGACCCTGGTTGAAGCTCTTTTTAAAAGTGAGCATTCTGCTAGTTTTAATCCACTCAACCATCCTCTAATGAACAAGCAAATGAGTTCTTCCCCAACTGGATTCCCAGCTAATCGAGTTAATTGTGTTTTCCTGTCCCAGGTTTCTACTTTCTATTTCTTTCTTCTCACTGCTATTGCCAAATATGTTGGAAGGACTCCAAGAATGTTTTTCTCTTTTAGATTTTCAGGTTAGTAAAGTTTGCTGTTCATTTTAAAATGATCTATCATTAATCTTTTTTTTACTGCTGTCTGACATGCTTCTCCACAAACCAGGAACTTTGCAAAGAGAACAGATGAAGCAACTCTTTCTTCAAGAAGCTGAGATCTTGAAACAAGAAAGAAAGCAAACTTGCTCTAAGACTATTAAAGCTGTCTGAAACTACATGGCTTGGTTTTAAAGTGACTAAATAGAAAACTTTTTTTTAGTTTATATCATCTCACTCAATTCTTTTCATTTCAGGTTCATTTTCAGTTTCACTGCAGACAAAAAATAATTCAGCCTAAACCAGTGTTTTCAATGTTTTCAGAGTGAAATCTTGAAACTGTGAATAGAACTAGACACTAAACATGACCATTATGATTATCTTTGTAGTTTCTGTTAATAATTTCTATTCTAAAATTATATTTCATATTTATTTAAAGAGTTCTAAAGATAAAAAGTGACTATAGGCTTAGATATTTTTCTTTTAAGTATTAACTCAATTTTGAAAATATTTGTTTAAACTAGTTTGGTTTTGGCTTGCAATGTTCACTCTTGTCATAGTTCTAAGCTAAAACTCTGATTAATCTCTTTTATATTACCTATAAAATCCCTGAAAGAAAGAAGTAAATTACTTTTTAGCTTTCCTCTCAGTATGCTGATTGTATTGTTTCAGTCCTTCATTATTTTCCTTGACTTTTCCTATTACATTAGATTGTGGTAGTGAACAGAGCTCAGAAAAGGTAATTAAAACTACTCACAAAGAAGGTGATTATGAAAATCTGACTTAGGTGCTAGTTTTTCTTCACTAACTATAGAGTAATCATGGGCTTTTAATGAGTGCGTTTTGAATTGCTTAAAGCTGATGGTGTTACTGTTTCCAACATCTTTCCACCTGCAACCTGATTTGCAGTCTGAAATTACATCAGAACAAAAGCAAACATTATAGACAAGATTTCTTGGAGTATTATCAAAATGGAGCCAATCCTGGAAGCTTTCAAGGTAGGAAAAAACAGCAATGCTGGATAAGCCTCTTCCAAGCTTTACAAAACCCACATATTTAGGAGACCACTGCAGTCTTCATAGAATCACCTGGAATATTTAAAAAAACCCAAAACAAAACAAACAAAAAACTGTGACATCCAGAGATATAGATGAGGACAAAAGGATTACATCAAGACTTTTTAGTTAGTGTATAGCAATGAAATTAGAGAAGCTAGACAACAAGGGATGTGGATAGTTTCCATTCTTCCTAGAGGATTTTGCAGCAGTAGAGTTGCTGTAAATAATGATCTGTGCTTTATGGAACCCTGATCTTTATGGGAGGTTGCTTAGTGAATTCATTAATATTTGATCTTTTTTCTGCTGCACACATTCCCTTCTTCTATGGCCAAATATGTTAATCTTTGCTATGGCATTGGAACTCTCATTAAGAGTTTGTTAGGGGAGGGATGGTAGTTGATTTTGCTTGCTGATTAGAGGGCATATATGTTGCAAAGGTCCAGAACCATATTTGATCCACTGATTTATTCTTCATTTACCAGTAAAAAAACAAAACATAATTTACTGTCTTGGGTGATAGAAAGAGTTTGTCTTGATGATGGGTTACTGAATTGTTTTCCTATTGTATTTTGCCAGAAAGCTGTCCCTGTTGAACTTCATGAGACTCACACAAGGCTCACCTCTCAAGCATGTCAAGGTCCCTCTGGATGTTATCCCTTCCCTCCAGCCTGTTGACTGTACCACACAGCTTGGCATCATTGGAAAACATGCTGAGCATCCACTCAGTCCCATTGCCCATGTCACCAACAAAAGATGCTACAAAACACCAGTCCCAATACTGACCCCTGAAGAACTCTGCTTGTCACCGTTCTTCACTTGGACATCGAGCCATTGATCACAATTTTTTGAGTGTGACCAACCAGTCAATTCTTTATCCACCCATCAAATCCATGTCTCTCCAGTTTAGACAAGGATATTGTGCAGGACAGTGGCAAGTGTTTTGCACATATCAGGGCAGATGATGTCAGTAGCTCTGCCCTTACCCACCAAAAATGTAACCACATCATAAAAGGCTACCAAATTTGTCAGATGGGATTTTCCCTTAATGAAGCCATGTTGGCTGTCACCAATCACCTCCTTATCTTCCTTATGCCTTAGCTTATTTTCCAGGAGGATCTGCTCCATCATCTTCCCAGGCATAGAAGTGAGACTGACTGGCTTGTATTCCCCCAGAGATGAGAAGTAAACCTGATTTCACAAATTTTTACTTTGTAGCCTATAAGCTCCAATAAATTGCAAAGTTTTTTAAAAAATAGAAAGAATTACAATGAGGCTTCAAACCACTCTTGTATTTGAAAGCACGAGTGACTCTTGTCCCAGTCTCACTGCTTACTTCAGAATTGACTTTTGCCTCAGAGGAAAAGAAAGAAAAGAAAGGTACAGTATGCAGTACCTGAGCTATAACCATCTCACAGATCTCTTGGGGGCAAAGTTACCTGCACGGTATAGTCTTATAAGGAGCTGGTATTTTTATCTGCTGATTCTTAGAACTTTTCAATTTAACACAGAGTGGAAAAACCCTCTGCTACTCAGCTGTATATGTGCCACCTGGGAATAACTGCAATATATAACTATACTACCTCCTCCCTGAAAATAAAATCCTTTTTGACTTCATTTGCATCTTTGTCTACACCCAGACCAAAAAACTTCCCAGGCTTTTATCTACTAATGTGCATTTATAAAAAAAAAAAAAAAAAAAAGAAAAGAAAAAAAAAAAAGAAAATTAAAATAAAGTCACAATAATTATCTAGGAATAAAAAGGTATTTATATGTACAACCAATAAAAAAATCAGAATGAGACGAGTTCACCTGTTCAGAAAATCTTACCCTCTCTTTTTATTTCTCTCAAATATGATCTGGCAATATAATTTCTGCGAGCGTTTCCATAGAATGTGTATTTCACATACAGATTTCCAGGCAAGATTTTCATGTCCTATGTATTATTCGAGCAGAATTTCTGTTTCAGACTGCACACGAACAATCTGCTAACAAGTCAGAAAATGAAGAAGAGGCCTAGAGGTCACATTGAAGTTCAGCTTCTTGCTCCTCAGTGAATGGTCCTGTGGGAACCCACTGGATCTCAAAAGACAGCTGATGGTTCAAGGTGTTGGGTTAAAAATGAGTACAGAATGAAAGCTGGATGAAAGCTCTAAGATTCTGCAGGAGTCGTTGCAGTGCATGATACTGGGGGGAAGGGGGGGAATACATGTCTTCAAGATTCCAAAAGATTTTGTAGATCTAGTCCAGCTTGTCAGAAGAGCTCCACTATACTAACATGGATGTGGCAAGACAAAGGTTTTACTGTGATTGTTTTTAAGATGGGGCATAAATGTACACATTTTTTCTGCAGTTGAAATGTGAGTCCACCTGGCTCAGCCATATTTTAACTTCAGATTTCTCTGGTGACTTCAGTTGCTTTTTTTTTTCATTCTTTCTTATGCTGTGTGGCCTTGGTTTAACTCTACATAGTTCTCTTTTCTGTGCCACTTGTTACAATCCGATTTGTGAGAAGTGCCTTTGCCCAAATTAAGTGGAAACGAGACCATATGCCAAAATCAATAATACATTAATAATATCATAATAAGGGTTTTATTTGATTATAATCATGAGAAAGTAACAGGAAAGAGAGGGGGAGGAAGGAGAATGAAGGAAAGGGGTGGGATGGGGAGAGACAGAAAGGAGAGATAGCCACCACTCTTAGTTCCAGTGGTGTCCCATTGGTCCTTCTCCACCCTGGGCTTCTCAATGGTTGGGGTCCCAAGCTGTGCTTCTGGATGGTGGGGGCCCTGGATCGTGCTCCTGGGGGTGGGGGTCGTGGGTTGCTAATCTTTATAAAGTCCAAATCTCTGATCTCCGTGGAGGTGTATTGCCTGTCCAAGGTGATCTTTGATATGTATATGCAGTTTGCCACAGCGGGGATTTTTGTTTAGATATGTTAATCAAGATGTGCTAATCATATCTCGCCTCCAGCAGGCCTGGAATTAGCACAAACTCATCTCTTTTGTCCTTAACAGTGTGTGAGACAGGCAAGGTACTCTTTAAATCCTTACACCACTCATCTCTGCATGGGTAGAAAGATTTGATCTGAAGGTTTTCAATATTATCTCTGAAAAATCCCAGCACATAAACATAACAGACAGTATCCATGCCTACTTCTTAAAGTTGCTGGGTTTTGGAGGTGTGCTGCTTCTCTATTAATTCCTTGATATACTTATGAATTTAAGCTTCAGTGGTTGAAGCAGGAGTACATACATCTGTGTTCAATCATATGTGCTCAATTTTAGTCATCTCTGATATAATCTGCTTGGTTAGGCTAGCTGTCTGCCACAGAAATGAGAACAAGCATCCTTGTTTCCTCCACCTGTGAGAATTGATCTGAGGACGAAAGTGTCAACAGTCTCTTTTAAGTTTTTTTTTACTCTCCCAGAGCAATGCTGAGAGTGTCTCTTCCCCCTGGAGATGGCAGGGATTGGCATGCAAAGAGACAAAATAACAGGAGCAATCCCAGCAATGGCAGTACTAGGTCTAAAAGATCTTCCCATCAGTGACTAGCACAAATGATTTTTCAGCTTCTCATCACAAGTAACCAGAGAAAGAGAAGGAATCCATATTTAGTCTGTGCTGTGTCTGGAATCCTGGAGAAGGCAGCAGAGCCATATGAATGTCACTGAACTCTACTTAAAATTGGTATGTAAGGTAATAAAAAACACAGCTGAATAATGGATGATTTGTCCTGTAAGGACTTGGTCTCTACAACAGCCTGCAGGAGTATTTACAGAATCACAGAATATTCGGAATTGGAAGGGACCCACAAGGATCACCAGGTACAACTACTAGCCCTGCACAGGACATCCCCAAGAATTACACCAGGTGCCTAAGAGCATTGTCCAAGCATCAATCCAATTTAGATTTTCAAGAATTTTTTCTTTTTGTTATTTTGTTGCTTTGGGATTTAAAAATTTTTTTTAATTCCCCCTTGCCAGGTGACTGACATTGCCTCCATATACCTTCTCCATTGAACCAAAACTTTGTGCTGATTTTATGTATCATGACAAGTTATGCATATGGCATATTCAACTGAGTCCAGTAAAACAAATAGTGAGCCTTTCCTTTAGTGTCTGCAAACAGTGTTCAAGAATCCTGCTTAGATAAATGAAAATGCAGTTCCATATATTTTGAAAAGAGGTATTCCAAATATTTATTTAGTCTAAGTAATAAAAATCTCTTTTTGGCAATTTCTTTTTTTAGACGGATATTAGAAGGCTATGATCCTTGTAGAGTAGACTTGAATCAGATTGAGACAAGATACCTGTGATGGACAGACTTATTTATTTAATGCCAAGCTTGGAAAGCATAACTATCTCATGCCAAAGTAATTTACAGCAGATGTAAGCAAAAAAAAAAAACAACCACAGATGACATTACAGATGATATTAAAATGAAAATTTTAATTAACATTCTTTCCAGAGGTCACTAAGAGCATCTACCTCAGTTTTAGAAACTGGTTTATTTTTAATCTTTGCTGCCTGTCTAACAAACCCTTGTGTTGGTCAGAGCTTTGAAGAAACTGCACAGTCTTCTTTAAAAGTGAACCCACCAAAGGCTTTCCAGTTTTTCAAGCTATGCTTTGCAAGAAAACAAACAAAAATAAAGCAGCTCTGAAAGCAGAGATTAAGAAACAGGTCTGCTAAAAGATAGTGATATTCTAGACAGTTTGTAAACAAGTTTTTGTTTACCCCAGTGTGTCCTGGAGGTTTCAGTGCATTCCTGGACCTGTTTCATTTCCTCTGGGTCATCAGGAAAAATTTCTCACTGCTATTGCTGGGTTAGGGATCTATTCTTGTCATAGATAAGCTGCTCACTTGCTCACACTCACCATCTACCTTGCATTCAATCTTCCACCTCTAATCAGCTTTTAAAAAAGGCTTTCTCCAATCTTCAGGCATGGACTCTGCTGCTTTTCCTGCCTTTTCCTGTCACAGTCAAGCCAGCAAACAGGAAACTTACTTCTTCACTTCTCAGAAACATCCTTTTTAAACAGAAGATAACTTTCATCAAAAAACCAAACCAGCCAGTTATAGCCTGAAAACACTAATGTAGGATCTCAGTTTACTGAACGGAATCGCTATTGTTTGTGGATGATTTTCTGCATTTTTCTTTTGGATGCACTTATTCGTCTTGCTAAACTGTGAAAATCACAATGAAAAACAAATTGTGAAAGTCCCACATACAAATATTTGTTTCACTTTAAATGGTATTCTGTACCCTGAACACTGTATCTGATTATCACATTCCCAATGTTAAGCTTCATTAAAGATGGAGGTGCCTCTGCCCAAATTAAGGTGCAAATCAGACCATATACCAAGAGTCAACAATACATTAATAGTATAATAATAAGGGGGTTATTTGATTATAAATGTGAGGTAAAGAGAGAGAAAGAAATGGGAGAGAGAGTGAGAGTGTGCAGGGTTGGGGAGGGAGAGTGAGACAGAGAGAAAGAGATAGAGATTGGATCCAGCAGTGTTCTGTTGGTGGTCCTAGAATGTGGATTATGTGCACATTGAAATCAATTAGATAAGATCTAAACTTGCTACAGATCTACTAGTATGAGCTCATAAGCACATAGGAATGAAATAATAGTTGACCATTTTTGGTATTTAAATTAGAGACATCCATGGAAAATATCTGTAAAAGTGTTAGAGCATCTCTCAGCAGAATGCTGAGTCACATGAGTTTATTGGGGTGAAATGGGCAGTAAGTAAATTTAGATCATAAAGTTATGAATGCTGTTTCCTAAGGGAAGACCTTTACTTTTCTTAAAATAACTATCAAAACAATTGAACAATTCTAACTGATAAACACAAAGCAGCCTCTAGCCCCACTCTGACACATGAAAAGTCATATGCTACACAGCTGAGGAACAGGGCTCAATGAAATCACATATCAGGATATTACATATGCTAATTCTGAGGCTGTAGACAAGAGCTCAGCTGACCTCAGCTATCTTTTGTAATTTGTATGATTAGATACAGTTTCTGAACACTTCATGGTACCAGCAATGCATGGGGTTATATTTAGAGCCAATACCTTCATGTGCATGTAGAAGACAGCTAGAAGTGCCATATGCTTCAGAGCATTTGTGCTCTATATTTCCATTTAGCTAAATGGAAAAGGCTGACAAGAAATTGGCAATTGCACTGGACACAGTAACTGCATCTACATGCTGGGAACATTTTAGTAGAACAGAGACAAGCTGGCACTATTTTCTCACATCCATCCACCCAACTCTCTCACCTTCCAAAACTCACTGTTGAGAATGATCACACTGGTCCATGGTAATTTCTAATTCATGGCCAGGAATTTTCTGAGTAAGCCTGGTAAAAAATACTTGCTCAGTCCTGTGCATTTGTCATAAGATGCTGTCTTAATAGAAATTATGGATTGGGTTTCATTTTTAATAATTTTCTTTATTTCTGTATGAATTTCAACCTCTTATCCAGGTATTACCCAGTTTCTAACTTAGGGTAGGCAGCAATCAAGATGGAAAAATTGTTTCATAGGAGTCTGATGCTGGTCCCTGTCCAGAACAATGTGTCAGAGAGACATACAAGACAGCTGGTTGTTTGCCAGCTGTGGAACTGAAATCAGGACAGCTTCACCAATGGGACACTGGACAGGCAGTCCTTGCAAGTCAAGGTACAGCTCCTTACCAGTGCTTTAAAAAGGATTTTTGTAGTATCTCTGCATGTCATTGCACTGCATCTTGCATACATAGCAAGCTATTATAGAACCATCTTCACATGCATCTGGAGACTACCAGATGTCTGAATTCTTTAAACCAAATTTATGGTTACTGACAGTATGACATTTTGCAGGTTGTATGATGAAGATTCAGGGCATTCATAGACAATAATAGCAACTATTTCAGCCCTGTAATTAATGTCAAGTACATACTAATTGAATTAACTGCAATGGATTATTTAATCCCTTGCACTCTGATCTGTTGCAGAAATAAATTTTTGGATAATATTATGAATAAGTTTTAAGCCAGAAAAAAATCATAGTTTTCTTCTACATGACTGCTCCATTTTTTTTTCTGAAATTTGTTGAATGTGTTTTTCCCAGACGTGTGATTTGAGAAATGCATGAATCAAAGATGCAAATGTAAATTAGCATATGCTCACCCACCAGTGCACTCTAGTAATTACATAAAGGATTTTTTATTAGATTATGTTTTTCAGTCAAGCTTCCAAGAGCAGAACATTTATAATAACATCATTTGAATTCAGGATTACCTTTGTAGATCCCAGTGATCTTTTTTTTTAATAGCTAATAATTCAGCACTGTCATTTCATAACTGAAGCTCAGAATGGTGTCTGACCTTCTGCTATATGACTTAATGTCATTGCAGGCACACTACCTTTATTTGGCCAGGGCACAGTCGTGTGCATTTAGCAGCTTGTCAGTGGAAACCAGGCAATGAAAGAATTAAATGTCAGACTTTTGAGAACTACAAGAAAAGCTTCCTTCCTGCAGCTCAGAGACTAGACTAAGGTGTCAATCAGACTAAAAGCATATTAGAAGGTAAAAAAAAAGTTTTAAAAAAAAATCCATTTTAATACTGAGGTATGTAAGGAAAGGGTTCATACAGCTTATATATGGTTTATAATGAGTATGAATGAACTTTTAAAGGAATAATATTATTTGTCAGAAAGCTCTTTTTTTTAGAAATCACAGATTATTAAAAAATTGCATAACCTGAAGAATTTGGGATGAGGTCAGCCTGATCAATGCAAGGTGAAAAAAAATAGTATCGTATTTTCAAAGATAAACTTTGTATATTTGACTTATATTTGACTTGCAAACACTAAGGAAAAAAATATTATATTCTGATAAGATTTGATATTTAAAGGTTGAATTGCTCATATAACAAGAGCTGCAACTGATTTGGAAAGCTGATCTGTTATTCTGTGATGAGGCTGTAGTGAAATTGTCTTGCTTACAGCATGTCACCAGCCAGATGAGGTAGGTTTGCAAAACCATGAATCAGGACATAAGGAAATAGGTGGTGTAAACACAGATTTTTCAACATGGGTAAAAAATAAACATGGATTATGGCTTCCCAAAGCTTGGATGCACTGAGGCAGTCTGAGACAAATTCATGACTAGAGGAATCAAAAATCATTCTGAAATCAGTGAAGGTGCACCTGCTTCTGTCTTTTTCCTCTACTATGAGGTTTGTGAGGGTTCTTACCAGCAAACCTGGCAAAAAAGCAGAGAGAAATTTAGGCAGAGGTTTTCTTGTATTGAGAAGATACTAGCCCTTTCTTGCTGTGTGCATCCTTAATTTTGCTGAACTACAAGCTCACTGCAGTTATCCACTTCTGTTCTGAAACACGTAAGTGAATCATAAAAGTTAATTTTCTTTTTTCTGTGAAGAAACAAAAATGGAAATTTACAAAGGCCATACAGCAATCAGGAACCTTAATGTTTATGATGGTACGGTTTAAAGCCCTCCACTGAAATCAGATGTGATTTCATGTATATGTAAGGCCAGTTTGAACAAAAAAATTTGAAAGGCTGTGAGGAAAGATTAAACGGTTCAGTAAAAGCAAGCTGAATTTAACCTGTGTATGTTGAATTCCAGCTTATAGCTATATCTGCTAGCATACATATCACAAACTGTAGGAAATGTTGCCTGGCTCAAAACCAGGTGAGTTAAAGTTTGCACTGTGGATGATGTGAAGTTTACTGATCTACCTTGTGCTAAGTGCCTTATTCCCCCCTGGCTGACCCACAGTTTACAAGTAAAAATTACTTCTTGCTAAATCTCCTGGTAATGGTGTTATTTCTACCACACAGTGCCCAGATTAATTCAAGATTATTTTCCTCTGAACCTGCTGAGCAGACTGGGGCATTACAGTACATAACTTTTTAATGAGCATCTATATCATTTATTCAGTGTAAGTGAACTGGAAGCCTTACTATATGGGAAAGTTCCAGTAATGTAATTTGTTGACTAGGCTGGAAAGCAAACATACAGTACTTCTGTTAAATTAGTCTCTCTGATTAGCAAATTACATATACTGTTAATGTTGCAATAGCAACACAGTTGTGGTAATATGATAAGTGCATTTGCTAAAACTGAGACGATGTATTACTCAGAGATTGTGTGGAATATTTAAAGTGTGCTTTAAACTTTGAAGTAAATTAGCAGAGATTAGCTTTAGGAGTTATCTCATTATTTTGTAGATACCAAGTCATTCTGCTAGCCAGATTTTTGTGGATGAAATTGCAGGTGTGAAGCCACACAACAAACACCTAGCAGGAAGAGTAATTCATGTTTATCTAAAACCAGGCAAATACGAGATTAAATAATTTTAATCTGTGTCTGATATAGAATAGCACTAAGAAACTGTGACACTACTGGGTTATTTGGGAGCCTGAAATATGCTGCATGACTAGTTTACTGCTGGCTTTCACCCAGTTAAAAGCCAGTCACTGGACTGTTTTAGTTAGAACTCATCTCAAAGGGTTTCTCTTACTTCCAGGGCCTGGCAGATAAGAGTCATAATTTATGGAAAATAGTAAAGGACTATTGTTTTCAAATGTGTTAGTTGGGTCCTACTGCATGAGGGTAAGTGATCTACCCACAGGAGAGCTCAACCCTACCAGTCTAGATCTCTAAATTCATGTTGGGCTCTGTAGTCCACAACTGCACTGAGGTAGAATTGACTTAATTTTCTTGAGTTTTGCTAACATCACATTGAGCCATAGATACACACACATGGAATACAAATATTCTGCTTATCATTTTAAATATCACAGACTTTATCTTAATATCAGAATATTGCAGGTTTGTTTGCTGCATGATTCTTTAATTGTACAGCCACTACTTACCACAGGAAGTCGGATGCTGTCTACACAGAGATGAATAAAAAAGTCACTTTCTTTATTGAGCTGTTTAAGCTTCTCTAGTGGAAGGAAAATATGCTATTTAAATGTAGCAAACCTTTTTTCTTAGGTATCAGTAGAAAAAGTAAAGGGTTTAGCATCCTCCAAAAGTTTTAAATTCCAGGAAGTAAAATGATTGTGCTTACCCACTCCAATTTTAATCATTACAGCAAAAGAACAAGATGCTATTCAAAATTGTCATGCAGCAGCTGAGCAATAGCAAGAAACCATGTAGCTTTCCATTTGGCACCAAACTTCATTGGCTCTTCCCTAAAGAGGAATTGTTTGAAGGGAGATATACTAGCTCTGAGAAGCAGCAAAAACCTTTCTTTTAAACTGAGGGGACCTCAGAGTGAGTAAGCCAAACATAGAAATCAGGTTTGTTCTCTTATAAAATTTACAGGAAACTGTTGCTTCTTAAAATAAATCATCACTTCTGATTTTGTATTTTCTTGCTAAATAAGTTAGTTACTGTATTATTAGGATTACTTTTTCATTAGAGATTCTTGTCTGAGAAAATAAACTAGTGCATACCTTCAAAGTTGAAATATATCTTGTAGATCTATTAGGTTTCTCTTTAAAAAAACTTCCTGTGATACCTGCATGATTTAGAACTGATGAAACACGAATTACTGCAATTCTTGTTTTCTCTTAATGAGGTGTTTGGGGTTTCTTTGTCTAAATACCAACTATTTCACATGAATCCACATGTTAATAATATGTAAGACAGGAAGATTTATCCAGGCAGATATTTCAGCATTAGTGAGTTTTTCTTAGGTCTCACTATCTTTTTGCATTGGGATAAAAGCATTCTGCAAACCTGAAAACTATTGTATTTTTTCACTAGCCAAAACTTAATATCTACTAGAAGAAATTTATAAGGCAAAGCTTAGTTTCTGGAGAAAGGAAACAGAGAAGACAGATGCATAGAAATTGCATACCTTAACTGGCAATAATCTCATTCTTAAAATGTCTGTCAAATATTTTTATTCCTTGTGGTATGTGGCAAGAGAAAGGCAGCAAAAGTCCATTATGTTTATCTATAATTGAAGTGCATGATTCATCAAAGATGGGAAGATTTGCATGTCATTATAAATGAACATTTTATGTGAGGTCATGTTGTAAGATCATCCTGTCCATATTTGAAATGTACATATTAGAGGAGATTATACTAGTAGTGGGTTGACAGAAATACTTTATAAGCACTGCACTCTCACACTCAGATCCATAAAAGATTAATGGGGAAAGAAAGACAAGTACAGTAACTCATACAAGCCCTCCTGTGTTGTGAATTCCAGTAACTGTCAATTCTTCTTAAGCTTGGAGTAACCCCATGTCAAAATGAGTTCAGTTTCTGCAACATCATTAAACATCTCAGCTAAACAGACGTTCCATGAATTGCTTATAAAATGTTCTACTTATTTAATTCAGAATAGTACATCAAATCTTGATGTGCAATATCATAATAACTTTTATTCCTGACAAAGCTACCTAAGCTCTGTAATATGTTAAAAGCTCAGTATTCGTTTCCTCAAATATAAAAGGCAACAAGATCATATCTTTAGAATTATTAAAATGCTTGCTATTTCTAAAATATGCAATTAAATCTACACAGTGAGTGCCAGTAATTTTCAGAGTAATGCAATTCAATTTAAATTGTAGGACTTGGCTATACTTTATAGGATGATTTTATAGCTCTTGAAGAACATACTAATATCTGGCTGACCAGGCTGGAGAGTTCAAAATTCGCTTTTAGTATTACATATTCCATAGGAAAATATGCACAAGGGTGCCACATCTTATTGTATTACTTCTCTTAGAAATGTGATCAAGCTATAATAATTTAAAACAGGAGTAATACATAAGGTAATTTACAATTAATACTCCTTCATAAATTAGCACTTCCTTTTACCTTCTCTTTTAATGATATTCAAGCTCTCTTGGTAATGGGCTGATTAATAATTAACTGCATCTGAAAGAATCCTCTAAAGTGAATCATAGCCCTATAAAGTCTTACACCCTATAGCATATTCAGCAAAATAGTGCTAGAGACTATAATTCCTTACCATCATTGCCAATATTTCTGATAAAAGATGTTCAAAGAAGTGTCCAGAAATGAAGCCTTTTAATATAAAGTGGAAATTTTTTTAAAAGAAATTTAAATCCTACTGTGAAATGATACCTCTTGATTTTTTTAACATCTAAAAGTTACTGCAGAACATCTGTTTGCATGCTGCACTTAGTTTGAAGCTGGAAAATAGCAGTTGCAATACTAAGATGCAGAGAAGTAAAACCACATTTTAAATTCTTTTTCCTCCACTCCAGGAATCCATTCTCAATAAAGACAAAGACAGCAGGTGATTATAAGTCTCCTTTTGTCTCAGCAGGGCACCAAGTAACAGCTTGGTATGACTCACCAGGGTTGTCCAAAACACAAAGACTACTCTACAACTGGTAATATGACTGTTTGCCTATCTAGAGAAAAGTATTGGTACCTATTTATTTTCAAAAGCAGATTCCCTGGAACTTCCTTAATTCATAAGCTAAAATTATTCCAGAGTAAAAATCAACTTCAGTCTAGCATGTTTGATCACTACTTTCACACCAAAGTCAAAAGTGAAGGACTCAACAAATGTTGAAATGAGTTTTTATGAAGACAACAAAACAGACAGGGTGTTCTAATGCTGACAGTATCATTCAGTTTTTATTTAATTCAATCCTTTGATTCCTGGCTATAGTCTCTAACTGTTATATACTGGGAAGTGTCTCTTGCTGCCATACATTAATTATATAATATTTAGTAAGGTAAAAGAACTTTTGTGTCAACCAAATTTTACAAGATCTGGTTGTGTCTTTATTTTTTTCGTTCAGTTTTTTTTGGTGTTGTGTGTCCAAGTCCCCAAAGGCTGTCAAAGTTCAGACATGCTTCTGACTGCCTTATGCATGTCTGAGTTTTCCTAGTTACCCAAGTCACCAAAACAAATTTTCTTCTCTCTGCAAATCCTTGTGATGCAAGCTCACAAATTAGGAATACATAGCTTCTAAAGAGATTTCTGGAATTCCCGGGCACTTGAACAAGATTCACGGGTCTGTCTTACTGTTGGTTAGGGGAAGTTTCACTGTTAAGCACTGTGAAGTTTTGCTTAGGTCAAATCAGGTTAAGAATATATTCTTACCTTCAATTTCCACAGTAGCAGTGTGAGACAGTCCAGCGACAGATCTTCAAAGAAGTTAAAAGAGGAAGAAATGTGCTTCCCTACTTTTCCCCAAGATCAAATCCAACAGATGTCCCACCCCATATTCATCTGACTTGTCATGGACATTCGGATCATTCCCTCCATCAGAGCTTCTGATGTCTGAATGTATTTCATCTCAGGTTGTAGTCATAAGGCAAACTCCATTCCTGCCAAAACATACTAACATTTGTAGTGAAATAATTTCTCCGAGTCCTGCAGGGTTTCCATTTAAATTGATTTTTATTCATATTGTCCCTTATCAACACCTTACTTAGCAAATGACTTGGCAGTTCTCCTGTCAAAAATTCCTGTCTTTGAGAAGTGCAGATTTTATCAGGCAATAATATCTGATAGCTGGCAAAACCTGCCTAGTATTTGACTAGCCTAGAAACAGCTCCTCCATTCGAGCAAAGCAGCTACTTCTGTCTCTTACCCGTGCCTTGGTGAGTGTGAAGTGAAATTCAGTCTCATCTTTTATCTCCTGCCTTATTTTGACAATTATATTAATGTAATAATTGAAATGCAATGAATGTATTTATCTCTTTATCCAGTAAAGTCTTATTTGAAAATCACACATATGTTTTAGATAACATATAAGCAGATGAATAGACACTTGCTGCCCTTTTCTCCTGTTATATTTCTGGATCCTTGGTGGTTTGCAGGATCCAATGAGCAGTTTGATCCCCATAAGATACTAAATAGTAACAGATGTTTTGCTTAAGGTTGATCCCCAGTTCTGTGTGGGCATCCCATATTTGTCACCCAGCCCAAATTGTATTTCCATTTTTGAAGAGCTCCAGTTTTCATAGTCAGAACTACAGATGGATAATAACCTTCCCTCATGTATCCCCTTTCCATGCTCTTAAGGACTAAGCCAAAATGCACATTAGCATTCAATTGCAGTTTTTTTAAATAGAGCATGAGCCTGTGGTAAATTTGAATTAAATATTGGGCAAGTTGAGATTTTTTCTTTAATTTTAGCTTAATAAAAGAATTGGTGAACCTAAAATAGTTTCCCTTTTTGCATAGACATCTAAGGCACTAAAAAAAAAGTTACTTTTAAACAAATAAGTCCAATGATGTTTGATTCAAAAGTGGTTTTCTCCTATGTTCTCTAAAAGGTACATTTATAAAGACTGCTTATCAATAGCATAGGTTTAGGAGTCAAATAAATCTAAAATTTTGCTAAGCACTTTATAACATAAATGCTTATTGCTATAAAATTTTTAAAAACCCAACAAAACCCACAAAGAAAAGCCTGACATTATGGGAACTATAATATGAAGGGGTTTCTAATGGATTTTCAGTTATCTTTTCTGAAAGTCTTAATGTCACCTTCAAGATATAGTAAAATTGTACTCTAATGAAAGAATTAGATCTCAGCATAACAAATGCCACTGTGGTTATTCTCAATATGAGTAGAAATTCGTTAACTTTAACAAAGTTGTATCTAATTACAGCAGGACTGAACTTAAAACATTAAAATTAGATCACCTATGCTGAAGCTTGACTTTGCTGCTTCTCAGTAATGCAGGACTCACAAAGTCCTGAAAATTGAAAAGGTTTCCTATAGCTTTCAAAGAATGGAGTTTCACTTAAATATAAATCCTCAAAGTTCACTTTGTGAGCTCTGTCGGATAACTGCTTTAATGATAACATGTCACAATATGTAATATGGTTACCATAAATTCTACATCACAGTGAAAAATTGTAGAATGAATTCTGCTCTCAGGAAAGGAAGCACTACTAAAAATACAGTTTTTGTAATTAACATCAGGAAAAGCCACATTAGAGAAATCGGTGTATAATTATCTTGTTAAGCAGATTTCATTCTTCACTTTTTATTTGTGGAAACAGAATGGATATTTTAGTTTCAAATGGAAAATTTTAGTAACAAAATTTAATTTCATATAAAAAATCTAAATTCATAGTTTGAAATAAAGACAGATGGGAGGAAGGCAAGTGTCAGAAGCTGAGAAACCAAGAACATCTGCCACGCATAAGGTGGAAAAATAGCAAGAATTCTTGGTTTATTGGCATTGTTCATATCCAGAATTTTCTTCTGATGGACTTTCTCTGATGATTACTGGAAACAGAATTTTAGTTATAAACATTTTATAACAACTAGCAACTATGTAAACCTATATCAATTACTAAAGCTGTAATACATCTGTAGTTTTGCCTCCCACTTCAGTGTTGAACTGGCAGTAAAACTCATAAGTAACCAACATGAAAAACTATCTCAATCAAAGATGCCCTAAACCTTATTTTTTTTCCAGAACTAAAAAGATCATAATGGACACTTAAAGGTAATGTGAGTATTGAAGCAAAGTAAAATGATGTTCTAGAAAGAAGTGTTTGAAGTTAGATGACAGGCTGACAAAGGTTCATTGTCAGAAGGGTAGCTCCATAAATTGTTTTATTTCTTTTATCAACATGATTCTCTAGCTGTTGACTTGATTGATTCGTAGTTGTGACCTTTCAGACTCAGGAATCCTGCTCTAAAGGGATCTGGAAACAGATCTAAAAGAGGAGAAATATCCTTTTGAACTATTTATTGAAAGTGTTACTTCATTATATATTGCAAAACTTACTTCTGAAGAGTAAAGAAATTATTGTCATTGTTACATCTTTGTGAAAGACAGCAAAATAATTGCAGGTGCACGTACTATGACACTAATAGAGACAAAAAATAAAAACATTTTATTTTCATAAGTGGGTCCCATCATAATAATACATAAGCACTAGAAATTTACATCATCCTTCCAGATCCTGTGTTTTCCATAGAACATGTTATTAATTTTTAAAATAATATTTAATTTCTTTGCATTTTGCATGACTAGTTTAGATAGTGATGTAGCACTGTACCCTGCAATTCTGACATTCCCTGACTGAAATCCTGAACTGCTACCATTCTGATGACAAGAGCATCCCTTCCTTTCTTTGTCAGAAAGCATGTGGGTTTAGTTTGGGTTTGGGGATTGGCTTTTGGCATTTTTTGGTTTGTGTTTTGTTTTTTTGCCAGCTAATATATCTCTCTGGTATTTCTATTAGATTATATTTTTATAGCTAACATTTTGCCTGCTAGTGATTGTTCTACCTTTTTGTCTCTTTTTAGATATGTTTTTAACCTTACAAGAATATTTTAATTATTTGAATTTCATTCTGTTCCTTACCTATTTATGGACACTGCTGAACTGTACATACCATGATAAAACAGCTAAGATGAACAAAAAAAGTGCCTAATCTTAGCACATAATGTTAAAAATAACATGGCAGATTTCTGGCATTTTTCCAAAGAAAATCTCTTCTGTATGAGTTCTATAGATTGCTCTTAAGATTTTAATTGAAATATCAAATATTGTATGCTGCTCAGTACGTAATCTTCCATATTACCATCTTTGTAATACATTTTAAAAGCTGTGGAGAACAGAATGATGTTGTGGTGTGTAATTTTAGAGTATCACAGCATGTGGTTTGGTTAGGTAATCTCTAAGGTTCCTTACAACCCTGGCCATGATCATTTATTTCTTTATTCTTAGTAGGCAGTTTCAAAGTATGCTGGGTACTTCTGTTTCACTTAGCCAAGTAGCTCAAGTGCTTTCCTGTTCCTCATGAACATTGAAAATGTTGCCTGTTTTTTCACTTTGTTATTAAATACATAGGCAGTCATTTTAAATAGAGGATAGGAAGGGAGAGAGAAGTGGAAGTAGAGCATCTTTCCTACACTTTATATTTGCTGTTCAAAGTACTGACCAGTGTTTGCTAAATATATTCAGCAGCTCCTACAAGGTGCAGGACTGTACCTGCTACTGTTTGAAATTCAGTTTGTGTTTTACATTAAGATTAGGCTGGTGAATGCTTTGGAAACTTTATGAAAACCAGTAAATATCCTGATTTAATATTGCAAATTGATATGGCAAATACTTTACTGATTAGGAAGTTATAACATTAAAAGAAGTAAATAAGGATTTTCTTTGTGACAATTCTATGCTCTGTAGGTCTGTAAGTATATGCAGTGTCTGATGGAGCCACATTGTATCTGGGAGTGTCAACACCAAAGAGTGGGATTGAAGAGCTTGAGCTTTATCTTTCTCAGAACATATCAAATTCTCTTATCTAGTTGTTGCTGTTGATTTACCTTGGAAAAAAAAAGAAGCATTAAATAATTTAATTAAAGTCAGCTACAATCATGCCAATCACATTATGATTAACTATAATTAAATCAATTACTTATATTTTCCTGAGAGTAGTTTTATAAATTTCTGCAAAATTATCAAGTCCCTCTGGCATTTCCAGGCACTGCAAATTCCTTGGGGAGAAAACTACTTGAGAAGACACTGAGCATACAGTAAAAATTTACCTAAAGCTACAATTTGTTCAACTCCTGCTGCATTCTTCTGAATAGATTTCAAATAATTAAATATAATAGAAAAAAAATAATGGATAACCATGTAAAAAAGAGAATAAAAGGTTACTGTGATCCAGCTAGAGGTCTGATTAGCTCTTGACTTTTACATAGATTTCTTTTTAAAATATAACTAAAAAGTGGTATTGTGCTTTTATTCCTGCATTCCAGCATACAAAATTTTCCATTAGCTGTGGAAAATTTCAGACACAGCTTCTACAGAACCCACCAAATGCTTACACCTTACCTTCCTTCCACTAGATGTATAAATGGGCTTAGAAAGTCTTGTTCTTTGATATTATTAATGCTGCTTGAATGCTGCTATCTCTTGGAAAGAAGGTTATGTCTCTGCCAAAGGTTGTTTCATAAAAAGAGGCTGATGTGATGTATTGGGGAAAATAAAAACATACAATGTAATTTGTTATCCCAAAGTGAAACACAGCAGTTCATAAAAAGCTTTTAGACTTTGAATAAAGGCATATGAAAGCACAGGATTAATCATTTATAGTGAAATGTTTCCCTTTCTTGCATGAAGACATATGACACTATTTGCAATATTTCACTCAGTGTATTACCAAGCAATTCTTTCTCAAACAACAGGTGTAGACTTACTACAGAACATGCACAAAAAATGTTAGTCTAACAACCGAGAAAGTTCTTGTAATTGTTTCCATAGTGGTAAGGATGCACTTTGCCCAACATCTTGAGGTAGATGCTTAAGAAAATATTTGATTCAGAGTATGTAATTGTAATTCTCTTGCTAATTCCCAAAAATGCACAAGTTTTTTTCCAGGAATATACTTTTCCAGAAAAACATAAGCTTACCTTTTTTTTTCTTTTTTTTTTTTT
>NW_008650964.1:17651-29984 GCF_000695815.1 Acanthisitta chloris | reverse complement strand
TCCAGCAGCAGCTCTTGTCCTCTGGGAATCCAGCAGGCAAAGGGCTCCCTGTGCTGGTCCAAACCCCAGCTTATATACCTGTGAGCATGTTTGGCTCCACACTCCTGGGGTGAGTCACCTCACCATGGGGCAAGGATGAGGATCACTGGGAGGGTTAATCAGAGACAGCCCCCTGAGGGAGGGACAAGGTGATAACGATCACTGCCCCACCTGCTTTAACAGCTTGTGGAGATGATAATAGAATACATACCATTGGATATCCCCCAAACTGGAACCCAGGACAGTTCTTTGTTATAGCCACTGGCATTCATTTTGCTACAAAATTTTGTTTTATGTATTTAGGGAGAAACTCATTCGCCTTCAGCATGAGAACAAGATGTTAAAATTGAACCAAGAAGGTTCTGACAATGAAAAGATTGCCTTGTTGCAGAGCCTTCTTGATGATGCAAACTTACGTAAGAATGAACTGGAGACAGAAAACAGGTAAGATGTTTGTCCTCTGTTTCAGTTGAGTGCCATATACTTTTGACTGTGCTGTGTCCAATAGAGACATCCCCAGCACAAGAAAGATATGGACTTAGTGGAGTCAGTCCTGTGATTGGCCATGAGGATGTGGTTACTGAACTGCAGCATCTTTCTTATGAGTAGAGCCTGAGGGATAGAGATTATATATCCTGGGAAAGAAAAGACCCAGGTCAGATCTTATCAATGCCTATAAGTATCTGATGGAAGAGTCTAAAGCAGATGAGTGGAACTAGATTCTTCTCAGTGAATCTCAGTAATGGCATGAGACAGTAGGCAAAGCTTAAAACTTTTTGTTTCATCTAAATGTAAGAACATACTTTTTTTTTTTACTGGAAGTGCTGCTGAACACTTGGAATATGTTGCCCAGAGAGGTTGTCTCCATCCTTGACGATATTTAAAACCCAAGAGGATATGTTCTGAGCAGCTTGCTCTAGCTGACCCTGCTAGATTGAGCCCATCAGCATACAGACATCCATGGAACCAGACAGCATGTGTCTGGGCATGCCATGGTAGTTGGCTGGTATTGATGTAGGCTGCTCTCTATCTAGGCTTCCATTATCTTCCTCTTTGATTGGGGAAGGTGCTTGAAGCCTGGGAAAAGATAAATACTGCAGTAACCTTCAAGAGCAAGAAGGAGAGTCTAAAGGACAACAAGAGACTGGTCAGCCACAGCTTGCTTTCTGGGAATTTCACAGAGCAAATCCATCTGGAATCTGTTTCCAGCTGCATGAGGGACAAGAAAGTAATTGGGAAAGGGCAGTGTGAAATTGTTCAGAACAAATCATGCCAAACTAATCCAGTTGTCTTGACAATAGCATGATTGCAAATGTGAAGAAGGGTGAAACAGAGGACAATACTTAGCTTAGCTATTGCCTTTAAGCTTTTGCTTAGCTAAGCCTTTGACACAGTTTCCAATGGGATCCATATGTTCAGAATAGTTAGATGTAAACTGAGTAAGTGGACAGTAAAGTGAGCAGAAAATTGATTGAACAGTGCTGGGACAGCTGTGTCTAAAGTGTTATTATCAGTAGTACGAAACCCAAGTGGCAATCAGTTCCTCAGGCATCCATACCAGGTCTCGTGCTGTTCTTCACCTTTATTATCAACTTGACTAATGAGAGGGACTACACTCTGCAAATTTGAGGATGGCACCACTTTGAGAGGAGTGATTGATATCTTGAAAGGGAGAGCTGTTACTCAGAGCAGCTCAGCAGTTCAGAGAAATGAGCAGGTGGGAGCCCTGTCCCTTGCTGGGACCAGTAGGCTGTGGAGCAGCTCTGCTGCAAAAGTTCTGGTGTCCTAGTGGGCAGCAAACTGAGAACCTTGCAGATGACTGTGATCTGAACTGTCCTCACCAGGGTGCAGTCGGTCAGTCTGGGAAAGGGATTGTGCACCTTTCGTGAGTACTTTACAATATCTGGACATAGCATGTAAGTTTGGCTTCCCCAGTACAATAGAGACGTGGATGTATAAGAGTGCAGCAGAATACTTGCTAAGATGAGAGACACTGGAGCAAGTGTCTGGGTTTGTTCAAGCAAACAAAAGGTGGCATAGAGGAGATCATACTGTGATCTCCATCTGCCTGGTGGGAAGATGTCGAGACAGCTGGACTCTTCTCAAGAGATTATCAGTGGAAGGGCAAGAGGCAACACACACAGTATGGACTTCTGGCCTGAGCTCTAGAAGAGAAGCCCAAAGAGACTGTTAGACCTCTGTCCTTAAAGGTGTCCAAACCTGGTACTGGACATGCTCCCAGCAATCTTCTGTAAGGGCACCTGTTTTAAGGAGAAAGTTGGCTTTAAACAGCCTCTGGAGATTTCTTCCAACCTACAGATTTGTAGGAATTCTGTGACTGTCTAAAGGTAGTAAGCTAGCAGCTGTCATGCAGTAAAATTGACCGTTAGAAATTCTTGTTTCATGTACACAGAAAGGATTTCTCCATGCATGGAAGAGTATCGGAATGCTCTAGATGATGCTAGGTTATAATCTCTTGAACTGCTGTGAGCTCTAACTACTGTTGTAAATTTTTTGTGAATAAATGACAGTATTGCATCTCTTATGTAGGTTAACCTGAAGACATTGGGTGCTAAAAATCTTAGACTTCCTCTTGCAGCTGTTTTTTAATGAAAAGCAAATATTCTCTCTTTCTTAGATTGGTAAATCAGAGACTTCTAGAAGTCCAGTCCCAGGTTGAAGAACTACAAAAATCTTTGCAGGATCAAGGTTCAAAAGCTGAAGATGTAAGTAGAAATGTGCATCAAACTTACGTTCAAGCAGTTACCATTTTCGAAACTTTCACCTTTCTGTAAAAAAATATGTAAAAGAAATATGCAAACAGACATTTCTAGTAGTTTTCCAGATTTACTTGTATGGTCTTACCGCTAAATTGTGCTTCTCTAACTAGGATGTAAGACATTTGTTTTGATAAGAAAACCATCCTTCATAGAGAAGGTGTCAAATACATTTGATTTGAATATTTTTTTCTGTTCCAATAGTAAACCTAGCATTAAAATTATTAAATTAGAAATAGAGGGTATTACAAGTACTTAAGGAAATGTTGATTCTCCATGAATAAAGTATCTGAAGTTTTGGTTTAGTCTTCTTGATGAAAGTTAAGGCCTTTCCAGGCAGTGGAAGTTCTGCAATTGTTGATATAAATGTAGCTCATTATGGAAAATGTCAGGCAGACCAAAATGAAACAAAAAGTCAAATAATTAGGCCCTCCACATGATGCAGCATTTTCTGTTTCCGTATATAGAGTTAACTTTATTTTATATGTAAGGATACATATTGTAGCAGAGTTAGTGTGGAAAACAACTTTCAGTCTTCCACTCACAAATTGTTTGTCATCTCCTGTGTTTGATAAAAGAAGCTCTAGAACTTTCTTGAAAGCAGTGGTCTGTTGGACTGTACATGCATAGTGTATGGTCACAATCTCAGTGTATTGTGTTGCTAATTGGCAACAAATTGTAACGTGTTGCTTTCTATTTTTGTGGTTTCGTTTTAACTAATTTATATAAAATAGTAGAGGTTTTTACTAGCAGCTTATAGTAATTTAAGAGTGTGTTTAATTCAGCTTATCCTTTTAATTCCAGAATAAACTGTATGAAAGTAAAACATCTAGTCAAGTTCCAATAAGATTATTTTTATAAGTAACTTAGAATGTGTTTTAAAATGCATTTTAAAATCGATCCATTCTGAAATGTTCTTTGTTGTCTTGGTTATTGGCCACAATAAAATTTTTCAGGGTGAAAAAGGATATGGAAAAATTATTCTCAGATATTGAGTATTATAACTGATCCCTGTCTAATTGAAGTCAGCTTTATTTAATGCAGTTATAATTGTGTACCTTTTTGAGGCTCTGATTGGGGCAGTGATTTAGGATGTGCCTGCAACTTGCTTACAGTTGCCGCCTATGTAGGGCATCATCTGAGATGATTCTGTGAAACAGCACAGCACCACGGTACAGCCTGCTCTGTGTACCAGGCAGCCCTTGTCAAATCAGAGCTGGCAAGGTCATGATGCAGTTCCTGCACTCATGGCTTCTGTGTAGGTCTGACCATGCCAGTGGTGATTTATAGGCACTAGTCCCGTGGCCTGTTATGCTGATTCCAGTGTGTAGGATTTCATCTACTCCTAGGGAAGCAAGAGTGAGTGTAGACTCTGAGGAGTGTTGAGGTTGCAGTAACCTCTGATATTATGGTCACTTCTCAGACAAAGTAGAGCAAACCTCAATTGTTAAACCCAGCTGCTCAAGTAGATGGAATTTGTACTGGGACTGTCTAAGTAATCTGTAAGATACCCACACAAAAAGAGTCGTTCCTCAGAAGCGTGAGAAAAAGGGCAAGGAGAGACATGACATACAGTTCATTGATGCATCATTGTTATATGCTTCCTCTGTTTTTCCCTACTTTTCTGTAACAATGCACTGAAATCCATATTTTTATATACATACACTGTAAATATGCTCAACCTAGAAAGCTGAAAACCCCAGTTTAATTTAGTCCAGAAGCATATGATGAAGGCTTGGTTTTGGTTTTTGTTGTTCAGGGTTTTTTTTTGAGTTTTGTTTGGTGTTAAAGTAGAACTTATTTTTAGACCTGCCCAAAAAGCAGTGAAAGTACTGTCCTAACCCAGGCAAGTGTCATTGCAGTGGTACATGCTGCTTGCCAAGGTCCACATGGGAAAGTAGTTTGATTTCATCTTCAGGCGCAGTGGAAGGCAGCTGTTTGAAAGCTATCAGTGCTGTAATGAGCACTGACACATTCTGTTGGGATGATTAGCCCATCCTGGCTGGTGCCTCTCTAGCCAGAGAAAGGCTTCCTTACCTCAGTCTTCCAGACTACAGAATCAACTCAGGCATGTCTGGTGTGGTCAGAATAGGTTTGACTTATTGTCCTCCAGAATGCATTAGTCATTTGTGGGGGCTGCTCAACAGTTACCCTGAGCAGCTTTGACTACATTATTTGCATGCCTTATCATCACCATCTTTTCTCTTCCTTGTTCTCAGTTCTCTGCCCTAATCCCTTCCTACATAACCACCCTGCCTTTAGTTACTTCTGCCCCACTGGACCTAGTCATGCTAAACCCATCCCATGTGTGATGTTTCTTCGTACTGTTGCATCTGCAATCTTGACCTCACATGCTGTTACTGATACAACACTTCCCTAAAAGGTCCCTAGAACTCTGTTCCCTGTTAGTTCCCTGTGAAATCCAGCCACTTTGCTCTTTTGGTGAAACACTGGCACAGGTTGCCCAGAGAAGTTGTCAATGCCCCATCCACGTAAACATTCAGGGTCAGGTTGGACAGGGCTCTGAGCAGCCTGATCTAATTGAGGATGTCTCTGCTAACTGCAGGGGGTTGGACTAAATGCCCTTTAAAGGTTCCTTCCAACCCAAACCATTCTATGATTACTCAGCATCTGTGAAATCCGACCACCCCTCATGGTGCTGTTTATAACTTTGCTCATCTTTTCACAGCATTACCAGTCTCGTCAAGCAGTTTTCTGAAGTGATGTGCCTCAATTTCCCTCACCCTGCTAAGTTAGCTTAATCTCAAGCCAGAGTTTAGCCATCTGCCAGTGACCTTAACATGTAAAACAACAACAAATTCAGTCCTGAAGAAGGGACAGACCTGTTCCTTTGGCTTGCGTAAGCAAGAAAAAAATATCCAAGAGGCTTTATTTTCTGTAGGGTTTTTTTTTTTTTTTTAATGTAAAAGAAAGATAGCAATTAAATACTGAAGAGGATACGTGTTTTCTAAAACCACACTGTAATTTTTTTCTGGTGCTTTGCAGGTGGAGCTTACTTGCAGTGGGAGGAAAAAGCAGACTAGCGAATCAACAGTTGCTGATTTTTACAGTTTTGTTATAGAAAAGCACTTTTATTTCAAACAGATAAAACATTTGAATGAAGTTAAATGAAAAGCTAGGTCAGAATTAGATAAAGGGGTTTTTTTAATTAGAATTTTTTTCCAGAAACTAGTCTTCCTATGAGAGAACAACAATTATAGTAAGTAGATTTTAAGAGCAGAGGATTTGTAATGTGCCTTTAAAGCTTACTGAGACTGCAGAAAACCCAGAAGTAATTTAGAGTATTTTATTTGAATTTATCTGCTTTGCTGCAAATACTTACAAGGTCTTTGGGTGGCTAAAATAGCACATTTTATGTTTTAGACTTTTTCCTAGTCTTGGGTAAATTACTGTGGGTAAATTCAGTTCTGCTTCTTCTGTTTCTGCTGTTTGTCACTTGCTTGTGAGGAGATATGATCTGCCTGGATGGGAGAAGGGGTTATTCCCACAGCAGTGCAAGTACTAGGCAAATAATACGTAGGGAAATATACCAGTGGAATCAATGTAGAATCGTAGTTATTTCTGTTCCAAGCTGAACCAAAGGTCAATACAAGGCTTGCAGAAGAAAAGCTGAGTTCAATTTTGATTTTCTAGTCTTAGGGAAATGGACACTGCTTCCAACTTTTCCCTTTCTTGTCCAAGCCAGCCAGCAGTCCACTAAATGATCAGACATAAGTGATGGTGTCAGTTCAAATGATTTGTGACCAAGAAGGATGCATACAAACATTTATAGTTACAGAAAAGGGGGTGCTGCAGTTGTTCAGAGGACTGGGAAAGAAACAAGCCAAATGGTCAAAACCTGCAGATCTTTAGATGCTACAGATTTCTGACAGTGCAGTCAGTAGCATCATGCTGGTTTGGTTTTATGGCTCCCTACCTTTCTTGTAGTGCAATTAAGAAAATCTCATTGGAAGTAATGAAAAAGCATGACCCAGGAATGTGATCAAAGACAATATTTTGGAGCATAACCAAGATAAAAGCTTTTTGAGTGCACACAGTATTTGCTTCTGTTGGAAAGGTGTCTAAACCTCTGTTGAAAGAACATTGGAGAAAAAGCAATAAAGTAATTTTGTTGATGATTTTATCTCATATTTTGATGGTGTTCTGGACCATCAGTCACATGCTAAACCTCCCATGTGATTAGTGCTGCATAAATACAAACCTAAAAGGCAGTTTTGGATTTAAAGATTCTACATTTGCCTTGGATTCAGTCACTGTGGCTATAACACAGTTCAGCATCATGCCACAAATACACCTGCATCTCTTAATTTTGGTTGTAGCCCAACAGGCTGCATATTTTCCTCCATTTTGTTAACCAAATGATTTTTCTTTTTAATTGACTTTCCAAAGTAGCAGTTGTTGTCCTTTGAAATTCTGGTTTAAGCACAATGGTTTATAAATATGCTTATTAATTTTATATTTTTGGGTTTAGTGGTATGTTTTAGAAAATGTTACAGGATTAAGTTGCTCATGAGAACAGTGGAAAAAATGCTCATGCATGAAAAAATACATAGCTTTAACTTTTTCTGTTCATGACTTTCTAAATAGTTTCTTCTGTTGGCTGCTGTTTTGCTTTATACTAATGTCATCTCTGTTTCTTGGCATGGGCTTCTGCTCAAGGCTATTGTGAGTATGGCTTTCTATTTACTTAACACTACTTTCAGTTCATAGACATTTATTTGATTTATGTTTTTTTGAAAGATACTCACTGTGTATGCAGTGGTGTTTAAAATTAAAAGAAAATTTACTTCAAAGCTTTTATTCAAAGAGCTTGTTTAAATGTGGTTTAACCAGAAAGTGGAACACTGTAAGTTGTATGGTGATTATTATGTATCAATAGTCAATACAGATGAGAAACAGAAAAAAGGTAAAATTTCTGCTATACTCCAGTTAAAAACACTCTATTCCTTCTAGTTTCTATGGGGATGGGAATTTACTTCCAACTAATTTGCTACATGTCTTCATGCAAATTGCAATGCAATATTGGTAGGACAGCTCTTGCAAATTTTGCTGCACTTTCCAATCTGAGATTAATTTGTTAAATCTAATTACGAAAGTACTGAATAAATTTTTAAAAAACTTCCATAGAACTTTGTAATTTATGGATCTTGCTTTTATTGATCTAGTTCCTGGGAAAATATTTTCAAAGTTATAAAGTGCTCTGATTTCATTAAAGTCATACAGCTGTGGAGAGAAAGATTTCTACCACAAAGCGTGGCTTTGCAGTTGTGATCTAAAACTGAAGTAAAAGAAGTTTAATTTTGGTTATAATGTCAAAATTACATGTTCTAAAGTAATTTGAAAATTATGTTAAAGCTTCACAATATATTAAAACATTTAACTTTCTGTTTTAGTCAAGCCTTCTGAAAAAGAAACTCGAAGAACATCTGTAAGTATTTTAGTTTGCCTATTTTGTTTGCCATTTGAAATTACATGTTTCGTATATGGTAAGGCAGGCAGTTACTATGTCATGGATCTCGAAAATACACAACTGAGAGAGATTAGGTAACTCAGGAATGTTTGGGAATCTGCTGTTCAGATACTATTTTCATCTGACCTTTGTGAAAACAGTAAGAGTAATTAAGGACCATGAGGCCTTGAGCAACCTGATCTAGTGGGGAGGTGTCCCTGCCCAGGGCAGGGGGCTGGGACTAGATGATCTGTAAGGTCCATTCCAACCCCTAAAATTCTATGATTCTATGATAATTTCGTGTTGGTTAGAAAACATTGCTTCACATTGTGTAAGTCAGTCTTTGCTCAAAAGGACTAAGTAAATTTGTTTTGGGGAAAGCATAGTATAAATAAAATAAATTGGTTTACTTTTGAATGTACATGATGGCACAAAAGATAATACTTTAGGAAGTGCTATCATCTTTTTGTGCTATTTTTGCACATCTTTTATTTTCCTAAAATGCAAAGAGATCTTTGCTTTTTGACTGGCCTCTGAAAAATCCCAACCAAGCCCCCCAAAAAAGTTTCTGTTGCCTTTGGATTTAGCCATTCTTTCTCAATTTGATGTCAGTTATGTGTATTCATTTTAGGCACTCATTGTACAATTAGCTGTAAGTTCTGAATTAAGTTTACAGTTACTGAGAAAGCAGCTGTTTGCTTTTGCAGTTCTCCATACACAATAATGTTCTTGATCTTATTTAACAAACATTTCCACGGTGACATTGTCATTTGTCCTCATTTCCTACCTCAAAAATCAGTCCTGCTGTCAGAAATATATCGCTGTCTGAGGTTTTTTTAAATACTGTTCGATGCACAGTCAAGGACAGTAATAATATTGGTAAAACACTGTGTGCTTTTGTGGTTTGTAACAGTGAGAAGCTGCATGAAGCTAACAATGAGCTACAGAAGAAACGAGCTATTATTGAAGATTTGGAACCAAGATGCAATAACAGTTGTGAGTTACCTGTGCAATCCATTTCTTTTCTTTGTAAAGTATTTCATGTGCAAGGTCTTTAATTATAGTACCTAATGGAGGCATCAGGTAAGCAAAATGTACATTTTTAACGGAAGTGATGTGCATATTGCAAATTTCTCTGGGAACTATGGTGAGCAAAATGATGCTTCTAACACTTGAAGTGCATGGGATCACCTTTTAGAGACCACTGTAGTAAGAAATGACAATGGCTGTAGAATACCAAGTCACTGTCATACCTGCCATTGAACCTCAGCTGTTCAGAACTGGCATGTCTCCTAAGACCCTAATTTAGAAGATACTTGCTGCCATCACAAGGTTATTTTTACTTTCATTGTATATTCCTTCTGTGTGTTTTCTAAAACATTTTGTAATTTGAGAAAATTTTCAGTCACTGGTCAAAGAAAATGTAAGATATATATCATATGCTATCAGGAACCAAACATCTAGTTGTTTTTAGCATGTTATTGCTACTTTTTTTCATGAGAAGTACTGAAGGAGGAAGTGTAGATTTTTTCCCAAGACTGTTTATAATAGAACAAGGCAAAAGACTGTAACCAATCACAGCTTTTCTGTTTGTGGTGAAATGGTGTTATTCATAAAGATATCAAGGAAGATAGAAAAAAACATCAGATTTTTTTTTCTGGGATCTGAGAAGTTATATAGAAGATGTAGAAATAATAGTGGCTTGACACATTCTTAAGCCAACACAGGCAAAAGCTGTGCAGTGGAATTGTCTTCATTGCTGGTTAGGAAAATGTGAGGGGAAAATTAAATTTAGTGTATTCATCTCACGAATCAGATCAGTTGTGTCCGGTGTTACAGTTTAGCAGATATAAGCAAGAGTTCTGCCTGTTAAGAATTATTCCTCTTACATAAAATAGGAAAAATCATATTTATCTGTATTGCAATGCCAAGATAGAATCTAATTTTCTAAGTGTGTTCAGTGATGGGACTGGTTCAATTTCTTTTTATTTTTCATAATTTTAAAAAGCAATATTTGTGTACAAAACAGCCATCAGATGAGGTTATGCAGGAGTACACATTTTTTAGTGTGTTTCTGAGCTGTTCAGTAGTTAGAACTGGTGTCTGCTATATCAGGTTCCTTATGTGAGCTTTTCTTAACTCAAATTTATTTTGGTTGTGCCTTAAATGGCTGTTGTAAGACGTGGAAATATGCATAATATAATGATGTTGTTTTCCAATGTGTGCATCTCTTGGCATAAAGCACTTAAAATTGAAGAATTACAAGAAGCTTTACGGAAAAAAGAGGAGGAAATGAAGCAAATGGAAGAACGATACAAAAAGTATTTGGAAAAGGCCAAAAGCGTAAGTACATGTGTTCCATGTTAATGATCCCTCTCTGACACTGTGTTACATGTCCACTCTGTAGGAGGTATCTGTAGGCACCAATAAACAAGAAGGAAGGCCCAGTGCATTCTTTGTGTATCTTCTCATTGCTGCAGTACCTAATACGGATGAATTCTGCAGAAGATACCCTGATTTCATAACTCTTTTATTGATGCTTTTTCCACGTAAAGTGATCTTTGTACCTTGCCATGGTTTAAGCCCAGCAGGAAATTAAACACTATGCAGCTGCTCACTCAAGCCCTCACTCCTCCTCCCCACTACTCTGGTGGAATGAGGAGGAGAATCAAAAGTAAAACTTGTAGGTTGCAGTAAGCACAGTTTAATAATTGAAAACAAAGTAAAATACAGTAATGAGGCTAAATAGTAATAATAGTGATAATAAAATGGGAAGAAAAAAACCCAAACAAGTGATGCATAATACAGTTGCTCACCACCTGCTGATGCCAGCCCCCCTTCCTGAACACAGATCAGCCCACCTTGAGGGTAATTGTCCCAGTTTATCTACTGAGCATGACATTATATGGTGTGGAACATTCCTTTGGCCAGTTTGGGTTGCAGTCAGAGGTTCTTGAAAAGTTTTAAGTCATTTTCTACTGAAGGGTTGGGAATTTAGGCATTTTTCTGGATCTGTTGTTGGTTTAGTTTTGTTTGCTAGCACTCATGCTGGGCATCATGGATGCCACATACAAAGGTAACCAGGTGTCCCTTCGTCCTACTAGTAACACAACGATGATGCATGTGCCACAGAATGCTTCTTGGCTTAACAGGGCTATCTCGAAATGACAGCACCTGGTTGTCATTCACCGGGTAGGTGAATCATGGCAAATATCCCTAAAGACCAAAGCAGCTATTCCTTAAGCAGGAGAAATTGAGCGATAGTAAAACCTTAGTTATAAAGAGAGAAACCTTATAGAAGATGTTTCTTTACTGTGGCCTCAGGTAGTGCAGCCTGAGTTAGGAACTGCTATGTGAATCTGGAATACTGAACCTTTTAGATGTTACTTTTTCCTGTAGGTAGTTTTGCTTCGCAGTCCTGTAAGAGAGGGCCCTTTTCAGGGGCTCTAATGTGTCATGGTTGATGAGAGAGGTAGAGCCTCTGTCATTCTGGCTGTGGAAATCGTTTTACATGAGTCACTTAAGATTGCACGTCCCTCTCTCTCACACTTTGGAGTGTCACTTCTTACTACTGATACATTTCAAGTCACTTTTTTATTTCTTAACCTGACTCGAAAGGTTCTACTTCCTTAACAAGATTGCTTTTGCAAGGTTTAATGAAGATCAAACTGGTTTTCTCTTACAGGTTATCCGCACATTAGATCCTAAACAGAACCAGGGTGCTGCTCCTGAGATTCAGGCACTGAAAAATCAACTGCAGGAGCGGGACAGAATGTTTCATTCCCTGGAGGTAGTAATCCTCATGTTTTGTGGTAGATGCTCTTTGTTTTTTAGTTAGAGACTAATACTAGTTATTAAACATTGGTTTTTTGATGTTTTATAGAAAGAATATGAGAAAACAAAAAGTCAAAGGGAAACGGAGGAGAAATTAATCGTTAGTGCCTGGTACAATATGGTAAGAATCTCCCAAATTTTTATTGAAAAAATAGGAAACAAACTATCAGTATTAGTTGTTCTTGGCTAGATTGTTACTGTATTCATTCATTT